>NW_016908626.1:514338-550347 GCF_001483705.2 Eufriesea mexicana | reverse complement strand
TTAGAGCGCAGAAGTCCATAGAATATCAGCATTGAGCTCATATGCCAAAGCTAATCTAACCAAGCCAATCATAGCCTAACATAACCAAACGAAATCTAACTCCACATAACGTGCCGAGAAAACTATTACAGGATGCCCCAGAGCCAAGCAGAATATACTAAAGAGCAGTAGAGAGCAGAAATCCAACGAACATCTGTTTATACCACAAAAGTCGAAGCAACTCGAACCTAACCCAAACTAACATATAATAATCAAACGTAGTCTAACCAAAACTGACGCGCCGAGACGACTATTACTGGTACCAGCAGAGTCGAAAAGTGTATAGCAGGGCAATGTAGAGCGTAGAAATCCACCGAACAGCGTTGTTACGTTCTGTTAGGTTAGGAGAGGATGGATCAAACTTTTGCTCTATATACTGCTATTCGACGGATTGCTGCACTCTACTGTGCTATAACACGCTCTGCTTGCATCTGGGATGCCAGAAATAGTTCGATTGTGACACTACCAAACGTAGCCTAAAAAGCCCAACGCGCCACGACCACATTTGCTGTCCTCACCAAATTCAAGCATGGTTTAGTAGAGCACAGGAGAGCGCAGAAGGCCACCAAATGGTAATGTATACCACACAAGTGAAAGGGATCCTAACCAAACCAGGACAAACACAACCGAAGCAAACCTAGAACAACGGAACCTTTTGTGCTATGTTTGGATACGTTAAGCCAGGGCAACTTTGACTTTTGTGCTATACACGCCTCTTCGGTGAATTTCTGCGCTATGCTGTGCTCTACTCTATTCTGCTTCGCCCTGGGGTGTCCAGCAATACAGGTTGCGGCGCGTTATGTTGAGTTTGACTTCGTTCGGTTATGTTATGTTGGTTTGTGTAAGGCTTGGCCATCTTTGATTTTTCTTCCATACACTGCGATCCTATGGATTTCTGCGCTCGGCTCCCCTCTGATATGTTTCTCTTGGTTCTGGGGAGACTAGCAATAGCGGTCTAGCTGCGTTAGGTTTTATTAGGTTAATTTTAATGTAGAGCGCAGAAATGCTCCGCATAGAAGTGTATAGTGCAAAGGTCAAAGTTATCCTCTCCGAAATTAACCAAATGTTACATAACCGTAAGCAATGTAACTCAGACTAGCGTGCCGAGAACACTACAGCCGGGCTCCGCATAGCCTTTTGTTTTGTTACGTTTTGTTAATTTAGGACATTGTAAATTTCTTTTGCGATATACGCTGCTATATACGGTGGACCTCTGTGCTCTAAATTGCTCTACTTTACCTGCTCGGCTCTGGGGCGGACAGCAGAAGTGGTCTCGCAGCGTTGCGTAGAGTTAGGGTACGTTTGATTGTGTTACGTTTGGTTAGGTACGATAGGATAGGTCCGAAATTCAAGCTGTGCACAGTGATTCTATATATTTATGGGCTCTACTCTACTTTAATTTGTTCTTCGTGGCTATGGGGTGGCCAGCTATAGTGGTCGCTGCACATTATGTTTTGTTAAGTGGCGTTTGGTTATGTTACAGTTGGTTTGGCTAGGAGAGGGTAGCCTTGTCTTCTGTGCTGTACACTGCTATTCGGTAGATTCCTGCGCCAAAGTGTGATCTGACATACTCTGCTTGGCACAGGGTAAGGCAGCAATAGTGGTATTGGCACAGCACATTGAGTTATGCAACGTTTGGTTAGTTTAGGCTTGGTCAGGTTAGGTTATGATAGCTTGACTTTTGTGCTTTGCACTGCAATGCGACGGTCTTCTGCGCTCTAGTGTGCTCTATTACATTCAGGCTGGCTCTGTGGAGGTCAGCAATAGTGTCATAGGCCGTTAGGTTAGGTTAGGTCACGTTTGGTTGTGTTGCGTTTTGTTAGGTTAGGACAGGGTAGATCTGACTTTTCTGGTAAACACTGCTATTCGGTTGATTTCTGCGCTCTACTGCGCTCTAATATGATCCGCTTGGCTCTTCGAGTGCCAGCAATAAAGGTCTTCGCAGGTTAGGTAGGGTTAGGTTACTTTTGGTTAGATTATGTGGGCTTGGTTTAAGTTTGGATAGCATTGACATTCTAGACAAGGACAGCTATTAGGTGGAATTCTGCTCTCTACCCTGCTCTGTTATACTCTGCCCGACCCTGGTTCGGCCTGCAATAGTGGACTCGGAACATCAGGTTTTGATAGGATATGTTTGGCTCTGTGATGTTAGCTTTAGTTGGGTTTGGATAGTTTCGACTTTTCTGCTATCAGCGGCGATTCTCTGGATTTCAGCGTTCTACTCTCCTCTAATGTGCTGTGTCTGACTCAGTGGCGGTCATCAATACTGGTTGCGGCACGTTAAGTTTAGTTAGATTTCGTTTGGTTAGGTTAGGCTTGCTTGGGTTAGGTTAGGTTAGCCTTGACTTTCCTGCTGTACACCGCTATTCGGAGGATATCTGCGCTCTACTGTGCTCTAACATGCGCTGCTTAGCTGTGAATGGGCCAGCAATAACGGTCTCGGCACGATAGGTTGAATTAAGCTACGCCTGGTTAGGTTACGTTAGATTGGGCTAGGTTTGCGTAGCTTTGGCTTTCGTGGTATACACTGCTATTGCGTGGATTTCTGCGCTCTACCCTGCTGTAGCATGCTCTGCTTTGCTATGGGAGGACAGCAATAGTGGTCTGTTCACATTAGGTTGAGGCACGTTACGCTTGGTCAGGATACATTTGCTTGGGTTAGGTTTGGATAGCTGTAACTTTCTTTGCAACGACAGCTATTAGGTGCGTTTCGGCATCCTGCTCTGCTCTGCTACACCCCGCTCGTCACTGGGGAGGCCAGCAACTGTGGTTCCTGCTCGTTAGGTTGAGTTAGGTTACGATTGGGTATGCCACGGTTTCTTAGGATAGGAGAAAATAGCTTTGACTTTTGTGCTATACACTGCCGTTCCGCGTAATTCTGCGCTGTACTATGCTGTAATATGTTCAGCTTGGCTCTGGCAAAGGCAGCAATAGCGGCGTCGGCAAATAATGTTAAATTATGCTACGCTTCGTCAGGTTAGGTTAGGGTGTCTCTTACTTTTGTGCTTACACTGCAATGCGTAGGTATTCTGCGCTCAACTCTGCTCTGCTATATCCTGATTTGCTATGCGGGCGTCGGCTATAGTGTTCTGGACACGTTATTTTGTGCTTTCGTATGTTTGGTTATGTTTCGTTCAGTTAGATTAGGTTTGACAGGTTAGGCTATGATACCTTTGACTTTTGTGCTTTACGCAGCAATGCGGCTGTTTTGCGCACTCTACTGTGCTCTAGTATATTTCGCTTGGATCTTGGGATGCCAGCAATCGTGGTCTAAGCACGTAAGGTTGAGATTGGATACGTTTCGTTATGTATTGTTGGCTTAAGTCTGGTTTGCATAGCATCGACTATTCCGCTGTACACTGCGATTCCTGCACCCTACCCTCCTCTAATATGTTCTGCTTGACCATGTGGAGGCTGGCAATACTGGCAGCGTCACGTTAGGTTTAGTTAGATTTCGTTAGGCTAGGATAGTTTAATTTGGGTTAGGCTAGCACAGCTTTGGCTCCTGTGCTCGACACTGCTATCCTACGGACTTCTGCGCTCTACTGTGCTCTATCGTATTCCGCTTGCCTCTGGGTTGCCAGCAATGGTGGTATCTCCTCGTTTGGTTGAGTTATGTTACGTTCTGATATATTACGATTCCTTAGGTTAGGAGATGGTAGCTTTGACTCTTGTTCTGCAAGCTACTATTCTGTGCATTTCTGCTCAATACTGCGTTCTAATATGTTCTGCTATGATCTGGCAAGGCCAGAAATAGCGGGCGCGACGCGTTCTGCTGTGTTATGTAGCGTTTTGCTAGGTTCGGTTTGTTTGGATTAGGTTTGTATAGCTTTGACTTAGTTGACATAGATCGTTGTACGGTGGATTCCTGCGATCTACTCTGCTCTACTGCCCTCTGCTCGACTCTAGGAAGGCCAACAATAATGGGTGCCGTACGTTCGGTTGAGTTATGTTACGTTCGCATATGTGATGTTAGGTTAGGTTAGGAGAGGATGGCTTTGACTTTTGTTATATACACTGCTATTCGACGGATTTCGGCGCTTAACTGTTATCTGATACGCTAAGCCTGGCTATGGCAAAGACAGCAATATTCGTCTTGGCACGTTATGCTGCGTTAGGCAACGTTTGGTTGGGTTTGGTTAGGTCAGGTTAGATTCGGGTATCCCAGGCTTTTGTGCAATACACTGGAGCGCCGGTGATATATGTGACCTACTGTGCTGTAGCATATTCTGCGTGACCCTGGGGAGGTTAGCAATAGTGGTGTAGGTCTGTTAGGTGGAGATAGGTTACATTTGGTTATATTATGTTTTGATAGATTGGGGCAGGGCAGATTTGACCATTGTGCTATACTCTGCTATTCGGTGGGTTTCTTCACTCTAATTTGTTCTAATGCGCTCTGCCTTGCCATGGGTGGGCCAAAAACCGTGGCCGCGGCGCGATAAGTAGGGTTAGGTTTGGTTAGGATAGGTTAGGTTTGTTTCGGTTAGGATAGGATACCATCGACTTCTGAGCTGTACACTGAAATGCGGTGGATTTCTGCTCTCTAATGTCCTCTAGTATGTTCTACTTGTCTCTGTGGACGCCAGCAATAGCGGTCGTGGCACGTTAGGTTGTGTTATGTTACGTTCGGTTAGGTCATGGTAGGTTAGGTTTGGGCACGTGATCCTCGACTTTCAAGCTAAGCACTGCTCTTCGGTGGATTCCTGCGCTCTACATTGCTGTACTACACTCTGCTCGACTCTGGGGTAGCCAGTAATATTGGTCTCGTCACGTTTGGCTGGACTAGACTACATTCGGGTATTTTACGTTTGCTTGCGCTGGGCTTGGATAAGTAAGACTTTCGTGGTATAATCTGTTATTCTCTGGACTTTTGCGCACTACTGTGCTCTACTTTATTCTGCTTCGCCCTTGGGCGCCCTGCAATAGTGGTCCCGGCTCGTTATGTTGGGTCAGGCTTTGTTTGGTTAGGTTATATTTGTTTGGGTTATGCATGGATAACTTTGTCTTTTCAGCCGTACACTGCGGTTCTATGGATTTCAGCTCTCTACACTCCTATAATATATTCCGCTTGTCACTGGGGAGGCCAGCAATAGTGGCCTCGGTGCGTTAGGCTGGATTAGCCAATGCTTAGTTAGGCTATGTTAGGCCATTGTAGGTTGGGGTATCTTCGACTTTTGTGTTATACGCAGGTTTTCGTTGGATTTCTGCGGTCAGCATTGCTCCAGTATTTTCTGTTTGGCTCTGGGGAGGCCAGGAATGGTGGTCTTTGGACGTTACGTTGACTTAGGTACCGTTTGGCTAGGTTGGGGTTGGTTGGCTTTGGTTAGGGTAACATAGGCTTTTGTCCTATGCACTGATGTGCTATGGAATCCTACGCTCTGCTCTCCTCTAATATTTTCTGCTTGGCTCAGGGAATGGCAGCAATATTGGTAGCGTCACGTTAGGCTCTGCTGGATTGTGCTTGGTGAGGATAGGTTAGGCTGGGTTATTTTGGGATATCTCTGTATTTTGTTCTACACGCAGCTATTGTATGGAGTTCCGCACTCTAGTGCTCCCTCTCTTATTCATCATGCCTGTGGTGACGCCAGCAATAGCGGTCGTCGCACGCTACGTTGAGGTATGTTACGATCGGATAGTTCAGGTTTGTGTGGCTTAGGTTAGGTTATATTCGGCTTTTCTGCTATACACTGCTATTTTATGGTTTTCTGCGCCCTACTCTCCTAGAATATGTTCTGCATGTCTCTGGGGTCGTCGGCAGCGGTGGTCGCGGCACGTTACGTTGAACCATGTCACGTTCGGAAAGTTCATGTTAGTTTGGCTTAGGCTAGCGTATATTCAGAGTTTCTGCGGTACACTGCTGTTCTAACGGCTTTTGCGCTCTGCTATCCTCTAATGTGTTCAGCTGGGCGACCTACAGGCCAGAAATTGAGGTCGCGGCATGCTAGTTTGAGTTAGGTCTCGCTCGGTCGTGTCAGGTTAATATAAGTTTGGTGAGGATAGATTTGTCTTTCGTACTACACACTGCTATTCGGTGGATTTCTGCTCTCCACAGTGCTCTACTATATTCTGCTTGGCGCTGGCGAGGCCAGAAATAGTGGTTGCGGCACATCAGGTTGAGTTATGTTACGCTTGGTTATGATACGATTGGTTAGGATCGGAGAGGACAGCTTTCACTTCAGGGCTATAGTCTGTTACTAGGTGGATTCCTGCGACATACATGGCTCTAATCTTTTGAGCTTGTCTCTGCGATAGCCTGCAATAGATGTCTCTGCACCATATGTTGGTTCATGTTACGTTCGCTTAGGTTGGGTTAGGCTACGTTTTTGGTTAGGAGAGCTTTAGCTTTTGTGGTGTACACTGCAATTCTGCGGATTTCTGAGATTTACTGAGCTCTAGTATGTACTGCTTGGCTCTGGGGAGAACAGCAATAGGCGTCCCTGCACCATAGGTTGAGATGGCTATGATTGGCTATGTCCTGCTGGTTTGGGGTAGATTTGGGTTTCTTCGGCTATTCTGCTATACACTGATGTTCCATGGATTTCTGCGCTCTACTCTTCTCTATCGTATTAAGCATGCCTCTTGCGACGCGAGCAATAGTGGTCGCGTCACGTCAGGTTGAGAGACGTTGCGCTTGGATAGGTCAGGTTGGGATAGGTTTCGGTATGGTAGCATTGACTTTTGTGCTATACAAACATATTCTATGGATTTCTTCGCTTCAATGTGCTCTACCAAATTCTGCACGTGTTTGTGGACGCCAGGAATGATGGTCGCGGCACGTTTGGTTAGTATTGATACATACGCCTAAGTTAGGATAGGTTTGGCTTGATTAGGGTAGCTTTGACTTTTGCGCTATGCACTGCTATGCGGTCGATTTCTGCGCTCTACATTGCTCTAGCATATTCTGCTCCCCGCTGGGGCGGCCTGATACGTTGGTCTCGGCACGTTAGGCCGTGTTATGTTACATTTCGTTAGGCTAGGCTATTTCGGTTAAGGATACGATAGCTTTGACTTCTCCGCTATTCACCGCTAATCCATGCATTTCTCTGCTCTGGCCTCCTCTAATATGTTCTGCTCTTCAATGTGGATGCCAGCAGCATTGGCCGCAGCACAATAGGTATAGGTATGTTACGTCCGGTTACGTTACGTTTGGTTAGGTTAGTATATGATAGCTTTGGCTTTTGTGCTATGCACTGCTATTCAGAGGGTACCTGCTCTCTACTTTTCTCTAGTACACTATGCTTGGCCCTGGGGAGGCCAGCAATTGTGGTCTCGGCACGTTAGTTCGAAATATGTAACGTTTGGCTATGTGAGGAGAGGATGGCATGGACTTCTGTGCAGTGCGCTGCTATTCCGTAGATTTCAGCTCTGTATATTGCTCTAACTTGCTCTGCTTGTCTCTTGGGTGCCAGCAGTAGTGGTCCTCGCTCTTTAGGTGGGGTTACGCTCCGTAATTGCTCTAACTTGCTCTGCTTGTCTCTTGGGTGCCAGCAGTAGTGGTCCTCGCTCTTTAGGTGGGATTACGCTCCGTAAGGTAACGTTACGTTTGGATAGGTTAGGATAGAGTAGCTTTGACGTTTGTGCTACACTCTGCTATTCGCTGGATTCCTGCGCCCCACTGAGTTCTAATGTTCTCTGCTTGGCCGTCGGGGCACCAGCAACTGTGGTCCCGGTAAGTTAGGTTGAGCTACGTTTCGTTTGGCTAGGATAGGTTGTGTTTTGCTAGGTACGGTTAGCTACCAGAAATGTAGATAGTCTTTCATTAAGTTGCGTTAGGTTACGTTTGATAAGGCTAGGTTATGTTTATTTCGGATAGTATAACTCTGACTTTCGTGCGATACAATGCTCTTCGGTGCATTTTCGCGCTCTACCCTGCTCTTCTATGTTCTGCTTGGCCCTGTGTATGCCAGCAATAGTGGTCGCTGCACGTTACGTTGAATTAGGCTACGTTAGGTTCGGTTAGGTTAGGTCAGGATATCTTCGGGCGGGGGAGACCCGTACCTATGGACTACTCCACCGTGGCGGCAGCTGTGCTTCTGAAGCCGTTTAGGCCGTTTAGTTGGGGCGAATTTGGACTACTCCACCGTGGCGGCAACTGTGCTTCTGAAGCCGTTTAGGCCGTTTAGTTGGGGCGATTGGTCCGACAGTCCGTGGTAATCGCCTGACGAGCTCGGCTGAGGGAATTGGACTACTCCACCGTGGCGGCAACTGTGCTTCTGAAGCCGTTTAGGCCGTTTAGTTGGGGCGAACGGTCCGACAGTCCGTGGTAATCGCCTGACGAGCTCGGCTGAGGGAGCCTTGCAGCCGACGGCACCGGACGATCGGGGCTGTGCTTACCGTCCTGGATGCATGGGCGCGCAACGGCATCCGGAGCTATCCTAACCTAACATAACCATACGTAATCTAACTCAACCTATCGTGCTGCGACCAGTATTGCAGGCCCCTACAGCGCCAAGCAAAGCATATAGAAAGTGAGTAGAGCGCAGAAATCCATAGAATTGCAGTGTATAGCAGGAGAGACGAAGCTACCCAAACCTAACCGAAGACAACGTTGCATAACCAAAAGTGTCCTATCTCAACATAATGCTCCAAGACCACTATTACTGGCTACTCGAGAGACCAGCAGGACCAACTAGAGCGCAGTAGTGCGCAGAAGTCCACCGCATTAGGGTGTACATGGCAGAAGTCAAAGCTATCCTAGCCTAAGAGAACAAACGTAACACAACCAAGTGTAACCTAACTAAACCTAACGTGCCTAAGCCACTATTGCTGACCTCCCCGGAGAAAAGCAGAATATACAAGGGCACAGTGGAGCGCAGAATGCCGCGGCATTGCTGCGTAAGGTACAGAAGTCAAAGGTATCCCAAGCCAACCTGTCCTAACCCAACTTAAACAAACGAAGACCAACCCAGCGTATCGTGCCGAGATCACTATTCCTGGCATTGCCGGAGTCATGTTGAACATATTAGAACACACTAGTTCGCAGAAATCCACCAATAAGCAGTGTATAGCATAAAAGTTGAAGCTACTGTACCCTCAATTAGCCTAACCCAATCTAACCGAACGTAACCTGACGCAACGTAGCGTGCTGAGACCACTATTGCTGGCCATCGCAGAGCCAATCTGATCATGTTAGAGCACTGTAGGGCGCAGAAATCCACCTAACAGCGAGCTACAGCGCTGAAGTCAACGCTACCCTCTCCGAACCAAACCAATCGTAACATATGCAAACGTAACATAACTCAAACATTCGTGCCGCGACAACTATTGCCAGCCTCCGCAGAGCCAAGCAGGACACACCAGTGGAGAGTGGAATGCAGAAATCCGTAGAATCGAGGTGGCAATCAGTAAAGTAAGAGCTACCCAAACCAAACCCAAGCCAACAGAACATAAGCAAACATTGCCTAACTCAACCTAACGTGCCGAGACGGCTATTGCAGCCCTCCCCAGTGCCAATCAGGACATAATAGAGCACAGCTGAGCGCAGAAGACTTCCGAATGACAGTGCGCAGTATAAAAGTTAATGCTATCCTGACCAAGCTTAGCCTAACCCAACCTAACCGAACGTAGCTTGACTGAAGTTAACGTCCCGAGAACACTATTACCGTCCTTCCCAGAGCGATGCTGAATATAGCAGAGCACTGTAGGGCAGAGAAATCCTCCTAACAGCAGACTATATCTTTATAGTCCTACCAAACCTCTCCGAAGATAACCAATCGTAACATAACCAAACGTAAGCTAACTCAAGCTGACGTGCCGTGACGACTAGTGCTGGCGTTCCCAGAGCCATGGAGAACACAGTAGTGGAGAGCAGAACGCAGAAATCCATAGAATGGCAGTGTGTATCAGAACAGTCAGAGCTACCCAAGCCAAACCCAAACCAACTGAGCATAGCCAAGCAGAGCTAAACTCAATCCAGCATGCCGAGACCGCAATAGCTGCCCTCCCTATGGCCAATCAGTACTTACTAGGGCACAGTAGAGCGCAGAAATCCACAGAAAAGCAGTGCACAGCACAAAAGTTAAAGCAATCCAGACCAAACATATCCCAACCCAACATAGCTGAACGTACGTGACACAAAGTAACGTGCCTAGAGCACTGTTGCTGGAATTCACAGATACAAACTGAACACGTCTGACCACTGTAGGGCGCAGAAATACACTTAATATCTGTCTATAGCACTAAAGTCGGGGATACTTACTCCTAACGTAACCAACATTAACATAACCAAACGTAACTTATCGGAAGCTCTAACACGTCTGACCACTGTAGGGCGCAGAAATACACTTAATATCTGTCTATAGCACTAAAGTCGGAGATACTTACTCCTAACGTAACCAACATTAACATAACCAAACGTAACTTATCGGAAGCTTTTGTGTTGCGTCCAATATTACTGTCCTCCCTAGAGCCAAGCAGAACACATTAGTCGAGAGTGGGGCGCAGAAGTTCATGGAATCACAGTGTACATCAGAAAAGTCAAAGCTACCCAAACCTAACCAAAACCAACGGAATATAACGAAGCGTAGCATAACTCTCCCTATCGTACCGAGCCCGATATTGCTGTCCTCCACAGAGCCAAGCAGGACATGCTAGATCACAATAAATGGCAGATACGCACCGAACTACGGTGCACAGCGAAAAAGTTAAAGCCATACTAACCAAACTTATCATAACCCAACCTAACTGAACGTAACTTGACTCATCGTAACGTGCCTAGAGCATTATTGCTGACCTTCATTGATCCAAACTGAACACTGTAGAGCATTCTAGGGCGCAGAAATGCACCTAATACCAGTCTATAGCACTAAAGTCAAAGCTTCCTTCTCCTAACGTAACCAACATTATCATAACCAAACGTAACATATCTGAAGCTTTTGTGCCGCGACCGCTATTGCTACTCTCCCCAGAGCATAGCAGGACATAATAGAGCACAGCAGAGCGCAGGAGTCTTCCGAATACCAGCGCACAGTACAAAAGATAATGCTATCGTGACCAAGCTTAGCCAAGCCCAACCTAACGGAACGTAACCTGACGAAACACAACATGCCGAGACTAGCATTCATGTCCTTCCTAGCGCGATGCTGAAAATATTAGAGCACTGTGGAGCGCAAAAATAACCCTATTAGCAGACCATAGCACTAAGGTCAAACCTACCCTCTCCGAACTTAGCCTTTTCTAACATATCCAAACGTAACCTAACTCAACGTAATGTGCCGCGATAACTATTGCTAGCCTCCGCATAGCCAAGCAGATCACTTTAGTGGGGAGCAGAACGCAGACATGCATTGAATTTCAGTGTACATCAGTAGAGACGGAGCTACGTAAGCCTAGCCTAAAGCAAGAGAACATTACCAAACATAGCCTAACATCACCTAACGTGGCGAGACCGCTATTGCTGCCCTCCCCAGTGTCAAACAGGACCTACTGGAGCACAGCAGATCACAGAAACCAACCGAATGGCAGTGTACAGAGAGAAGTTGAAGCTATCCTAACAAAACTTACCATAAGCCTACCTAACCGAACATAACGTGACACAAAGTAACGTGCAGAGACCACTATTTCTGTCCTTCCCAGAGCAAGGCTGAAAATATTAGAGCTCTGTAGGGCGCAGTGGTCCGCCTAATTGGAGGCCATACCGCTAAAGTCCAAGCTACACTCTCCTAACCTAACCAATCGTAACGTATCCTAACGCAACATAACTCAACCTAACGTGCCGCGAGCATCATTGCTGGCCTCCGCAGGACCAAGCAGGACACACTAGTGGAGAGCAGAATGCAGACATCCTTATCGCAGTGTGTATCAGAAAAGTCAAAGCTACCAAAACAAAATCCAAGCAAACAGAGCATAACCAGGCATAGCCTCATTCAAAATTACGTGCCGAAACCGCTATTGCTGCCCCCGCCAGAGACAAGCAGGACATACTGGAGCACAGTAGAGCGCAGAAACCCCACGTTCGTCAGTGTAGAGAACAAAAGTTGTTGCAATCCTGACCAAAGATAGCCAAACCGAGCCTATCAGAACGTAACGTGCCTCAACGTAACCTGCCGAGGGCACTATTGATGGCCAGCCCACAGCCAAGCTGAACATGTTAGGGCACTGTAGGGCGCAGAAATCCACCTAATAACAGACCATAGCGCAAAAGTCAACACTACCCCGTCGTAACGTAACCAACCGTATCAATCCAAGTGTAACCTATCTCAAACTAAGGTGCCGTGACCACTATTGCTGGCCACCCCAGAGCCCAGCAGAACACGTTTGTGGAGGCAGAACGCAGAAATCCATAGGATCGCAGTGTATATCAGAAACGTCTAAGCTACGAAAGCAAAAACCAAACCAACAGAAGATAACCAAATATATACTATATCAACCTAACGAGCGGAAACCGCTATTGCTGCCCCCCCCAGAACCAATCACGACATTGTAGAGCACAGCAAAACGCAGAAATCCCCCGAATAACAGTATACAGCACGAAAGGTAGATATATCCTAACCATACTTTACCTAACCCAGTCTTACCGGACGTACCATTACTCCACGTAAAGTGCCAATGCCACTGTTGCTGGCATTGCGAGAGCCAGGCTGCAAACCTAAGAGCACTGTTGGGCGCAGAAATCCATCTAATACAAACAACATCACTCAAGCCAATCATAACCAACCGTAACATAACTCAAGCTAACCTGCAGCGACCACAGTTGCTGGCCTCGGCTGCGCCATGCAGAACATAATGGTGGGTAGTAGAATGCAGAAAGCCGTAGAACCGCAATGCATATCAGGAAAGCTAAAGCTACCCAAACCTAACCCAAGCCGACAGAACTTAACCAAACATTGCCTAACCGAACATAACATGCGAGATCGCTATTGCTGTTCTTCCCAAAGCCAAGCTGGAAATATTAGAACGCTGTGGGGCGCAGAGATCCACCTACTAGCAGACTGTAGCACTAAAGTTAAAGCTATCCTCTCCTAACCAAACAAACCATAACATGACCATATGTAACCTAACAAAACATAACGTGCCGCGACAGATATTGCTGGCATCCCCAGAGTCAAGAAGTACAGATTAGTGGAGAACAGGGCGCAGAAATCCATAGAGTCGCAGTGTATATCAGAAAAGTCAAACCTACCCAAACCTAACCCAAACCAACCGAAAATACACAAGCATAGCATGTCTCATCCTAACGTGCCGAAAACGATACTGCTGCCCCCACCCCGCCGACGAACCAAGCACGACATACTGGAGCGCAGTACAGCGCCGAGGTCCACCGAATAGCTGTGTACAGCAGAAAATATATAACTGCCCTAACCAAACATAGGCATACCCAAAGTAACCGAACGTAGCATAGCACAACATACGGTTCCCAGACAACAATTGCTGGCGTTCCCAGAGCCCAGCTGAAAGTGCTAGCGCACTGTAGGGCACAGAAGTCCACCTAATAGCAGACTATAGCACTAAGGTCAAAGCAAGCCTCTCTCAACCCAACCAATCGTAGCAGGACCAAACGTAGCATAACCCAACACATCGTGCCGTGACCTCTATTGCTGACCTTCCCAGAGCCAAGCTGAAATCACTAGAGTACAGTGGGACGCAGGAATCCCCCTAATAGCAGACTATAGCACTATAGTCAAAGTTACTCTCTCCTAACCACACCAATCGTAACATAATCAAACGTAACATAACTCAAACTAACGAGCCCAGACAAATTTTGCTAGCCTTCCCAGAGCCATGCTTGAAATATGAGGGCACTGTAGGGCGCAGAAGTCCACCTTATAACTGGTTATAACACTAAAGGCAAAACTATCCTCTCCTAACCTTACCAATCGTAACATTAGCAAACGTAACCAAGCTCACCCTTACGTGCCGCGATCACAAATGATGGCGTCCCCAGTGCCAAGCAGAGCTCATTAGATGAGGGTGCAATGCAGAAATCTATAGCATCGCAGTGTATATCAGGAAAGTCGAAGCAACCTAAGCCTAACTCAAACCAACAGGACAGAAACAAACATAGCCTATATCAACCTAACGTGCCGAAAACGCTATTGCTGCCCCCTCAGCCAAGCGGGATACACCAGAGCGCAGTAGAGCGCAGAATTCCACTGTGTAGCAGTGTACAGCACAAAAATTAAAGCTGTCCTATGGAAACTTTGCCTAATCCAACCTAACCGGACGTAACCTCTCTCAACATAACGTGCCGAGAACACTATTGCTGGCCTTGCCATAGCCAAGGTGAAAATATTTGATCACTGTAGGACGCAGAAGCCCTCATAACAGGAGACTACAGCTCAAAAGTCAAAGCTACTCTCTTCTAACCATACCAATCGTAACATAACGAAACGTAACAGACATCCACCCGTCGTGCCGAGACCACTGTTGCTGACCTCCCCAGGGCCAAGCAGAAATGGTAGAACACAGCTGGGCGCAGAAATCCACTGGCTACCGGTGTATAGTACGAAAGTCAAAGCTATCCTAACCGAACCAAAAGTAACCTAACCAAACCAAACGTAACTTATGTCCACCTAACGTGCCGAGACCACTATTGCTGGCATCTACTGTGTCGAGTAGAGCATAGTAGCGCCAGGCGGAGCGTAGAAATCCAACGATGAACAGCGTATAGCACGCAAGTTAAAGCCGTTCTTGCCAAACCTGTTCAAACATAACAAAGCCAATCCTATCCTTACTCAACCTAATATGCCTAGGACGCTATTGCTCACCTTCTCCGAGCCAAGCAGAACATGCTGGAGTACAGTATAGTGCAGCATTCCACCGAATAGCAGTATGCAGCACATGAATCATAGCTTCCCAACTCTCACCAAATCAATTGTAACATAACTCAACCTAATACGACACGACCGCCATTGCCGGCCCCCCCGGAGCCAAGCAGGGCGTATGCAGGAATCCATAGGAACGCAGTGTAATGCAGAAGAGTGAAAGCTATCCAAACCTAACCTAAACAAACATAACCAAGCCAAACGTAATCTGACCCAACTTAACTTGCCGCGAATACCATGCCCGGCCTCCCGGAAGTCGAGCAGAGTATAGTACGGCAATGCAGAGCGCAGGTATGCACCGAATGTCAGTGTATAGCACAAATGTCAAGGCCGTCCTAACTCAATATATCCTACCCTGACCAAACCAAGCGTAACCTAACGCAAGCAAACGTGCCACGGCACCATTGCCAGCAGCCCCAGAGACAAGCAGAAGCTAGTAGAGCAATCCAGAGCGCAGAAACACGCCGAATAGCAGTGTATGGCTCAAAAGTCGAAGCTATCCTATACTTACCTAACAAAACGTAACAAACCCGCACGTAGCCTAGTTAAACGTAAAGCCACGAAACGACCGTTGCTGGCCTCCTCTGGGTAGTGCAGAGCACACTGGAGCAATGTAGAGCGCAGAAATCCGCCGAATAGCGATGTATAGCACAAAAGTCAAAGCACCGCTTCCCTAACCTTACCTAACATAGCATAACCAAACGCAAGTTAACACAGCCTAACGTGCCGAGAGCGTTACTGCTGGCCTCCTCGTAACCAAGCAGAATACTCTGGAGAAAAGTCGAGAGCAGAAATCCTCCGAATAACAATTTATACCACGGAAGGCAAAGCTATTCAAACCTAACCCAAGCTAACATAGCCTAACCAAACGTTGCATAACTCAACCTATCGAGCCGGGTAGACTATTGCTGGCCTCCCCAGGGTCGAGTAGGGTATAGAAGAGAAACGAGGAGCGCAGAAACACACCGCATAGCTGTGTGTAGCAAAAAGTCAAAGCTACGCTATTCTAACATAACCAAACGCAACATGGCCAATCATAAATTAACACGGCGTAAGGCGCTGCCGGCACTATTTCTGGCTTCCTCAGCGCAAGGCAGAGAAGATTATATCACAGTAGATTGCAGGAATCCCCAGAAATCAGTGTATCGCGCAAAAGTCTAGCTATCCTTGCCTAACCTAACCAAATGGGACATAACCAAGCGTATCCTGGCTCAGACTAACGTGCCTCGGCCACCACTTCTGGCATCCCCAGAGCAAAGCAGAGCATATCAGGGCACAGTAGATCACAGAAATACACCGAAAATCAGTGTATTGCACAAGACTGGAGGCTATCCCGACCTAACCTTAACTATGGTAGCGTAACCGTTCGCAACATAAGACATCCTAACGTGCTGGGACCTCTATTGCTTCCATGCGCAGAGCCAAGCAGAATACAATAGAGCAGAGCAGAGCGCCGGAGTCCACCGAACAGTAGTGCATAGCGCAGGGGGCAAAGCTATTCTACCCAAACCTAATCAATCGTAGCATTGCCAAACGTAACATAACTGAGCCTATCACTCCGTGGCCACTACTGCTGGCCCCCGTATCCTATGTTAGGACTGGATGCCTTCGACTTCTTCAACACACACTGCTATAAGGAGCATTGCTGCGCTCTACTGTGCGCTAGGGTGTTCCGCCTGAACCTGGGGAAGATATGTTAGGACTGGATGCCTTCGACTTCTTCAACACACACTGCTATAAGGAGCATTGCTGCGCTCGACTGTGCGCTAGGGTGTTCCGCCTGAACCTGGGGAAGCAAGCAGATGTGGTCTGGGCATCATATGTTGGGATAGGCCACGTTGGGTTAGGATGGGCTGGGTCAATTTATGTCAGGATATCTTCGACTTTTGTGCTTTACGCTGCAATGCGGTCGATTTGTGCGCTCTGCTGTGCTCTCATATTTTCTGTTTGGCACTGGCGAGGCCAAAAAATGGTGGTCTCGACACGATGGGTAGAGAGCGGTTGCGTTTTGCTTTGCTAAGTTGTGTTACGTTTCTTCTAATGTAGCGTTGGCTTTCCCGCTGGATACTGTTATTCGGCATATTACTGCGCTCCACCGTTCTGTACTATATTCTGCTCGGCTCTGGGGAGGACAGCAATAGTTGTCGCGGCAAGTTATGTTGAGATACGCTACGTTTGGCTATGTTACGTGTGTTTGGGATAGCTTCGAGTATCCCTGCCTTTTCTGCCCTACACTGCGGTTCTATGGATTTCTGAGCACTACTCTACCCTTGGTTGCTCCGTTCGGCTCCGCGAGGGCAGCAATAGTGTTTGCAGCATGTTAGGTATAGTCAGGATAGGTCGGCTATTCTACGAGTGGCTAGGTTAGGGTAATGTTGCTTTGAGTTTTGCGTTGTAACCATCTGTACGGTGGATTTCTGCGCTCTGCTGTGCTCTACTATGTTTTGCTTGGCTTTGAGGAGGCCAGAAATAGAGGTTTCGGCACGTTAGGTTTAGTTATTCTACGTTTGGTTATATTAGGTTGGGTCTGCTTAGGTTTGGACATATTTGACTTTTGGTGTATACATTACTATTTGGTGGCTTCCTGCGCTCTACTGTGTTCTGCTATGCTCTGCCCGATTCTGGGATGGAGAGCGATAGTGGTATCGGCACGTCAGTTTGAGATAGGTTTCGTTTGGCTTTGTTACGTTTGGCTATGTTACGTTTGGTTAAGTTAGGGGAGGATAGCTGTGACTTTTATGCTTTTCACTGCTTGTCGATGGATTTCTGCGCCCTACAGTGCTCTCATGCGATCAGCTTGTCTCTGCGAAGGACAGCAATAGCGGTTTAGGCACGTTATATTGAGTTGTGTTACGTTTGGTTGGATCAGGTTAGGTCAGGTAAGGTTAGTATATGCTTGACTTTTGTGCTATAAACTGCTATTCGGCGGTTGTCTGATCTCTTCTGTGCTGAAGTGTCTTCAGCTTGGCTCTAGGAATGCGAGCAATATCGGTGCCGGCACGTTACGTTGAATTAGGCTTCGTTTGGTTATGTAAAGTTAGGTCAGGTTAGGTTAGGTTGTCTTAGGCTTCTATGCGTTAAACTGCAATGCGGCGGGCTTTTGCGCTCTACTGTGCGCTACTATATTCAGCTTTGCTATGGGGGGTCAGCAATAGTGGTCTAGGCACGTTAAGTTCAGCTGGCTTACGATGCGTTATGTTATGTTTGGTCAGGTTAGGCTAGGACAACCTTGACTTTTGTGCTATGCACTTCTTTTCGTTGGATTCCGCCGCCCCTCTGTGATCCAGTATGTTCAGTTTGGCACAGGGAAGGTCAGCAATGTCGGTCTAGGCGTGTTATGGTGGGTCAGGTAACGTTCGGCTAGGTCATGTTTGGATATGTTTGGTTAGGATAGCATCTATTTTTATGCTATGCACTGCTGTTCGGCGGGTTTCTGCGCCCTAGTGTTTTCTAGTATGTTCTGCGTGGCTTTGCGGAAGCCAGCAATAGCGGTCGAGGCACGGTAGTTTGGATTATGCTACGTTCCGTAATGTCACGGTTGGTTAAGTTAGGATATGGTAGCTTCGACTGTAGTGCTGTACACCGATATTCGGTAGATTCTTACACTCCACATTGCTCTAGTGTGCTATGCTTGGCTCTGGGGAGGCCAGCAATAGTATTCTCAGCACGTTACGTTTAGTCACACTACGTTCGGTTAGGCCAGGGTAGCACAGGTTACGTTAGTATATCTTCGATTTTTGTGCTCTACACTGCAGTTCGGCGGATATGTGCAATCTACTGTGCTCTAGTATATGCTGCTTGGCTCTGGGGAGGCCAACAATGGGGGTCTCGGCTCGTTCGGCTTAGATAGTCTACGTTTGGTTTGGTTACGGATGTCTAGGTTTGGTTAGGATAACCATGAGCTTTGTGCTACACGCAGCTGCTTATTGGATTTATACTCTCAACTGTGCTGTGGGATATTCTGCTAAGCTCTGTGGAGGCCAGCAACTGTGGTCTCGGCACGTAAGGTTAAGTCACGTTGCGTTTGGATATATTGCGCTTGGATATGCTAGGATATGGTAGCTACGAGTTATGTGCTATACGCTGCTATTCGTTGGGTTTCCAAGCTCTACGCTGCTCCACAATGCTCTGCTCCACTCTGGGGAGGACAATGATATTGGTCTCGGCCCGGTAGATTTAGTGATGCTACGTTTGGTTATCTTAAGTTAAATTGGGTTAGGTTTGGATAGATCTGACTTTCGCGGTATACACGGTCTTTCGGTGGATTCCTACGCTCTACTGTGCTCTATTATACTCTGTCTGGCTCTGCGGAGGCCAGCAATATTGGTCGCGTTATGCCAGGTTTAGTTATTCTTCGTTTGGTTATGTTAGGTTAGGCAAGATTAGGTTAAGATAACTTTGACTTTTGTGCTCTACGCTGCTACTTGGTGGCCTCCTACGCTCTGTTGTGCCGTAGAATATTCCGCTTGGCTTTGTGGATGCCAGCGAAAGTGGTCTCGTCACGTAAGGTTTTGTTACGTTGTGGTTGGTTATATTGCGTTTGGATGGGTTTGGATAGGACAGCTTTGACATTTGCGCCTTACGCTACTAGACGTTGGTTGTCTACGCACTTTGTTGCTCTACAATACTATGCGCGACTCTGCGGTGGCCAGCAATAGTGGTCGTGGCACTACAGCTTTTGTTAGGCTACGTTTCCTGATGTTGTGGTTGGCCAGGTTATGACGGGATTGCTGTGACTTTTGTGCTGTACACCGCTATTCAGTGGTTTTCTACGCTACACATTACCCTACTGTACTCTGCTCGAACCGCAGGAGGCCAGTAATAGTGATCTCGGCACGTTAGGAAGAGATATGTAAAGTTTGATTGTGATAGGTTTGGTTCGGATAGGATAGGATAGCATTGACTTTTGTGCTACACACTGCAGTGCGTTGGATAACTGTGCTGTAGTGAGCTCTTATATGCTCCGCGTGGCTCTGGAGAGGCCAGCAATATTGGACTCGGGACGTTCGAATGAGATAGGCTACGCTTGGCTCGGCCAGGCTATGATAGGCTTGGCTCGGATAGCTTTGAATCTTATGCTACAGACTGCTATTCGGTCGATATCTGCGATCTGCGTTGTTCTACTAGCATCCGCCTTTCTCTGGGGAGGCCAGCAACAGTGGTAGTGGCACGTATGGTTGGATTACGTTACGTTTGGCTAGGTAATATTAGGTTACGTTTGGTAAGGATTGATTTGACTTTACTAATATACACTGCTCTTCGGTGGCCTTCTGCGCTTTACTGTGCTCTCATATGCTATGCTTGGCGCTGCGGATGACAGCAATGGTGGTCTCTGCATGTTAGGTTGAGTTATGCTTCTTTCGGCAAGGTTAGGTTGTGCTAAGTTAGGTTAGGGTATATTTGACTTTTGCGCTTTGTACGGCAGTGTGGCGGATTTCTGCGCTCTCCTGTGCTGTGGAATATTCTGCTTTGTTCTGCGAAGGCCAGCAATAGTGGTGTTGGCACGATATGTTGAGTAAGGTTACGTTCGGTTATGTTACGTTTAGTTAGGTTAGGATAGGGTAGCTTTGACTTTTGCGCTGCGCGCGGCTATTCGCGGGATTTCTGCACTCTTCATGGGTCTACTATACTCCACTCTACTCTGGGGAGATCAGCAACAGTGCTATCGGCACGCTAGGTTAAGTTATGTTACGTTTATGTTTGTTTATATTGCGTTTGGATATGTTATTATAGGATGGAATTGACCTCTGAGCTATAGGGGGCTATTCGGTGGGCTTCTGCGTTCCATATTGTTCTACTATAATCTGCTCGACTCTATGGAGTCCAGTAATAGTGGTGTCAGCACGTTAGCTTGCGTTAGGCTTCGTTTGGTTATACTGTGTTTGCTTGTGTTATGGCTGGATAGCTTTGACTATCGTGGCATAAACTCTTTTTCGGATCATATCTGCGCTCCACTGTACTCCGCTACATTCTTCTTGGCTCCGGGGTGTCCTGCAATAGTGGTCGCGGCTCGCTATGTTGAGTTAGTCCTCGTTTGGTTAGGTTACATTTGTTTGGGTTAAGTTTGGATGCCTTCGACTTTTCTGCTATACACAGTGATTCTATGGACTCGTGCGCACTACCGTCCTGTAATATGTTCTGCTTGGCTCTAGTTAGGCAAGCAATAGAGACCTCGGCACGCTAGGTTTTGTTAGGTTACGCTTGGCTTGGCTACGTTAGCAGAGGTTTCTACGGATAGCTTCGCTTTTTGTGCTATACACTGCAATTCGGCCTATGTCTGTACACTGATCTGCTCTACTATCGCATGTTTGGCTCTGGGGAGGACAGAAATAGCGTTCGTGGCAAGTTTAGTTTAGTTAGGTCACATTCGTTTGGGATCGGTTAGGTAATGCTTGGTTGGGATTGCTTTGACCTCTGTGCTGTACAAAAATATTCGGTGGCTTTCTGCGCTCCACTGAGCTTTAATATTCTCTGCCTGACGCTGGGGTGGCCAGCAATTGTGGTATCGGCACGTTTGGTTGTGTTGTGCTACGTTTGGTTTGGCTATACTGGTTTGGGTTGGTTCCGTGTTGCTTTGACTTTCGTGGTATAAGCTGTTGATCGGTGGCTTTCTCCGCTCTTCTGTGCTCTAGTATATTCTGCTTCGGGGGGAGAGGGGCAGCAGTATTTATTTCGGCACGGCAGTCTGAGTTAGGTTGTGTTTGGATATGATACGTTTGGTTAGGATAGGATGGGATACCATAGACTTAGTGATATACATTGCTATCCGGTGGCTTACCGCGCTCTACATTGCTCTGCTATGCTCCGCCCGGCTCTCGGGATGCAGGCAATATCGGCCGCGGCGCGTTAGCTTGTGCTGTGTTACGTTTGGGTATGTTACGTTTGTTTGGGTTCGGTTAGGATATCTTTCACTTTAGTGCAATACACTGTTATTCTATGGACCTCTGCGCTCCACTCTACCCATATATGTCCTGCTTGGCGATGGGGAGTCCAGCAGTAGATGGCTAGACACGTTAGGTTGAGATTGGTTACGTCTGGTTGTGTTAGTGTAGGTCAGGTTAGGAAGGTTATCTCCTACTTTCCTGCTTTGCACTTCAATGCTGCGGATTACTGCGCCCTACTGTGCTCTGGTATAATCTGCTAGGCTCTGGGGAGGCCAGCAACAGTGGTTTCGGCATGTAAGGTGATGTTATGTTGCGTTTTGTTAAATTACGCTTGGATAGGTTAAGATATGGTACCCTCCACTTTTGTGTTGTACACTGCTTTTAGGTGGATTTCTACGCTCGACATCACGCTACTATACTCTGCGCGACTCTGGGGTGACCAGTAGTAGGGGTCTAGGACCTTTCAGGTGAGTTAGGCTTCTTTTGGCTTCATATGGTTAGGCTACATTAGGTCCGGACAAATATGATTTTCGTGGTATACATAAATATTCGGTGGATTTCTATGCTCTACTCTGCACGACTATACACTGCTCGGCCCTGGGAAGTGAAGAAATAGAGGTTGCGGGACGTTTTGTTAAGTTAGGCTATGTTTGGGTAGGTTCTGTTTGTTTGGTTTAAGACTGGTAACATAAGACTTTTCTGGCATACACCACGATTCCAAGGATTCCTGCGTCCTGCTATCCACATATATGTTCTGCTTGGCTCTGTAGAGGTCAGACACTGTGGTCTCTATTGCGGTTTCGGCACGTTAGGTACTGCTGTGCAACGTTTGGCAATGCCGCGATTGGGTGGGTTAGGATAGGGTAGATGTGACTTTTGTGCAGTAGACTGCCATTTGGTGACTTTCTGATCTCTACTGTGCTGTAGTACATTCTGTTTGGCTCTATGGATGGCAGCGATAGGCATGTTAAGTTGAGCTAGACTACGTTCGGTTAGGTCATATTCGTTTTGGTTAGGTTCGGGTTGCTTTGACTTTCGTGATACAAACTGTTGTTCGGTGGGCTTCTGCGCTCTACGGTTCTCTAGTATGCTCTGCTTGGCACTGGGGAGGCCAGAAATATTGGTCTCGGCACGTTAGGTAGAGATATATAACGTTTGCCTGTTTTCCCTTTGGCACGATTAGGAGAGGATAGCTTTGACTTTTACGCTATACACAGCTATCCCTCAGATTTCTGCAATCTACGTTGCTGTAAAACGCTCTGCTTGGCTTTTGGTTGGACTGTAATAGTATTACCGGCACGTTACGCATAGCTATGCTACGTTCGGTTGGGTAGGCTAGTTTATCTTTGACTCATGTGCTGCACACTGCAGTGCGTTGGATTACTTCGCTCTACTGTGCTCTAATATGTCCCGCTTGTCTATGGGGAGGCCAGCTATAGAGGCCTCAGTTCGTTACGTTCAGTAATTCTACGTTTGGTGAGGTTAGGTAATGTCTGGTTAGGTTTGAATGTTTTCGACTTTTGTGAAATACATTGCTATCTGTTGGCTTTCTGCGCTCTTCTCGGCTCTACTATACACTGCTCGACTCTGGGGCGACCAGAGGTATCTGTCGAGGCACGTTAGGGGTAGTTGTATTACGCTCGGTTATGTTACGTTTGGCTAGGTTAGGATAGGATAGCTTTGATGTTTCTGCTGTACACAGCTATTCGGTGGACTTCTGCTCTCTACTGCGCTATAGCATGCTCGGCTCGGCTCTAGGGAGGCCAGCAAGCGTGTCCTCGGCACGTTGGGTTGGGTTCGGTACGTTCGGTCATGTTACGTTTGGTTAGGTTAGGATAGGGTAGCTATGACCTTTCTGACGTACACCGAGATTCTATGGATTCCTGCGCACTACTCTCCTCTAGCGTTTTCTGCTTGTCTCTGGGGAGGACCGCAGTATTGCTATCGGCACGTTAGTTCGAGTTTCGTTACGTTTGTTTTGGTTAGGTTTTGGTTAGATTTGGCTATGGTAGCTATGACTTTTGTACTATACACTGTCATTGGTTGGACTTCTGCTCACTGCTGTGCTCTAATACGCCTTGCTTGGCGCTGGTGAGTGCAGCAATCGTGGTCACTGCACTATAGATTGTACTAGCTCATGTTCGGCTCGGTTGGGGTGGTTTGGGTTAGGTTAGGGCTACTTTGACTCTTCCGCTGTACACTGCAATGCGACAGATTTCTGCGGCCTACTGTGCTCTAGTATATTCTGTTTGTCTCTGTGGTAGCCAGCAATAGATGTCGCGGCACTTTGGCTTGGTTTACGTTACGCTTGGCTATGAATTGTTTGGCTCAGTTAGGATATGTTAGCTTTGACATTAGTGCTCAACACTGCTATCCTATGGTCTCCTGCGTTCGACTCTCCTGTAATATGCTCCGCTTTATCACGCGGAGGCCAGCAGTATTCGTCTAGGCACGTGAGGTTAAGATATGTTACGTCTGGCTCTATTACTTTTGGCTTTGATAGGATAGGGTTGCTTTGACATTTGAGTTGTACACTGGTTTTCTATGGATATCTACGCTCTACGTTGCTCTACAATACTCTGCTCGACTCTGGGCATGCCAGTAACAGTGGTCTCGGCACGTTAGCTTGAGATAGGCGACGTTTGGTTAGGTTATGCTAACATTGGTTACCTTTGGGTCGCTTTGAATTTTTTGACATGTACTGCGATCATGTAGATTCCTGAGATCGACTCTCCTCTCATAGGTTCTGCTAGGCTCTGGGGAGTGTACCAATAGTGGACTCGCACGAAGGGTTGCTTTGTGTTTTGTAATATACACTTTTGTTCGGTGTATCTCTGCTTTCTACTGCGCTCTTATACGCTCCGTTTGGTCCTGGGCAGGCCAGCAATAGCGGTCTCGGCACGTTCGGTTGAAATATGTTAGTTTTGGATAGTCTAGGTTAGGTCCGGTTATGTCACGATATCTTCGACTTTTGTACCGTACATTGCAGTGCGGCTGATTTCTGCACTCTACTGTGCTCTAGTACATTCTGCTTTTCTCTTTGGAGGCAAGTAATAGTGTCCTCGGCACGTTAGCCTGTGCTACGTTACGATTGGATGGTTTACGATAGGGTACCTTTGACTTTTGCGCTACACGCTGGGATCCTATGGATATCAGCGTGCTCCTCTCCTCTAATATATTCTGCTTAGCTCTGGGGACGGCAGCAATTCAGGGCTCGCTACGTTGGCTTGAGTTATGTTACGCTTCGTTGCGTTAAGTTGGGTTAGGTTAGGACAGGATAGCGTTGACTTTCATGCTGTACACTGCTTTTCGTTGGATTTCTGCGGTCTGCTGTTCTCTGATATCTTCTGCTTGGCTCTGGGGATGCAAATAATGTCGGTATCTGCACTTTAGGTAGAGCTGGCTACGTTCGATTCTGTTGCGACTTGTTATGTTATGATATGCTAGCTTCGAGTTTTGTGACATACACTGCTATTTCGTGGATCTCTACGCCCCACTTTGCCCTAATATGCTCTGCTTGGCCCAGGGGAGTCCTGAAAATGTGGTCTCGGCGCGTTGCGTTGAGTTATGTTACGTTTGGTTACGTTTCGTTCGGTTAGGTTAGGACAGGGTACCTTTGACTTCTGTGCTATACACTGCCATTCGGTGGACTTCTGAGCTCTACTGTGCTTTAACATGTTCTGCTTGGCACCTTGGAGGCCAGCAATTGTGATCCCGGCACGCCATGTATTGTTAGACTACGTTTTGTTAGGCCACGTTAATTTGGATTTGTTTCGGACAGCTTAGCCTTCTCCGGTATACACTGCGATTATATTGATTTCTGCGCTCGACTCTCCTCTAATATGCTCTACTCGCCTCTGTGCAGGGCTGGAGTAGCGGTCGCGGCAAGTTAGGTAGTGTTATTTTACGTTTGGTTGCGTTAAGTTTGGTCGGGTTATGATAGGATAGCTTTGACTTTCGTGCTGAACTCTGCTATTGGGTGGATTTCTGCTCTCTAGTGTGATCAAGTATTTTCTGCTTGGATCTGTGGAGGCCATAAAGTGGGGTCTCGGCACATAAGTTTCAGTTATGTTTCGTTCGGATAGGTCATGCCTGAATAAAGTCGGTAACGAAAGCTTCGACTTGCGTGCTATAAGCTGTCGTTCGGTTCATTCTAGCGCTCTACTCCGCTATAATATGCTCTATTCGGGTCTGGGGACGCCAGCAATAGTGGACTCGGCACGTTAGGTGGAGATATCTTACGTATGGTTATGCTACGTTTGGTTAAGTTATGACAACGTAGCTTTGACTTTTGTCCCATACACAGCTATCATATGGATTTCCGCAATCTACTCTCCTTTAATATGCTCCGCTTGTCTCTGGGGAGGGCAGCAATGGTGGTCTAGGCACGTAAGGTTGAGACAGTTTACGTTCGGCTTGGTTAGGCTAGTTTGGGTTTGGATAGATGAGATTCGACTTATCTGCTGTACACTGCTATTCTATGTTCTCCTTCTATCCACTCTCCTTCAATATAGTCTGCTTGGCGATGGGTAGGCCAACAGTAGTATTCTAGGCACGTAAGGTTGAGTTATGTTACATTTGGTTTGTTGAGTTTTGTTAGGTTAGGATAGAATAACATTCCAGTTTGTGCTATACTCTGCTATTAGGTAGATTTTTATGCACTACATTGTCCTGCAATACTCTTCTCGGCTATGAGGAGACCAGAAATACAGCACTCAAAACGTCAGTATGAGCTAGGCTACGCGCGGTTATGCTACGTTTGTTTGTGTTTGGTATGGATCGCTTTGACTTTCGTGCTATACAACGTTGTTCGGTCGGTTTCTGATATCTACTGCTCTCTACCATGTTCTGCATGGCCCTGCGGAGTCCAGCAATAGTGGTCGCGTTAAGTCATGTTGGGATAGGCTGTATTTGGCTAGGTTTGGTCAGCACATGTTAGGTTATGGTTCCTTCGGCTTTTGTGCTGCACACTGAGATGCAGCGGATTTTTGCGCTCTACTGTGCTCTAGTATATTCTGATTGGCGCCGGGGATGCCAGCTATAGTGGTCTCGGCACGAAAGCATAGGATATTTTACGTTTGGCTATATAACGTTTGGTCAGGTTAGGAGAGGGTAGCTCTGACTTTTTAGCAGTACCCTAGAATTCGGTGCACTTGCACGCTCTAAATTGCTCAACTATACTCTGCCCGACAGTAGGGAGGCCAGTAATAGTGGTCTCGGCATGATATGCTGAGATAAGTTACGTTCGGTTACGTTATGTTGGCTTGGGTTCGGTTTGGATGGCTTTCACTTTTCTGCTATACTCTGAGGTTCTATGCCTTTCTGCGCTCTGATCTGCTCTAATATATTTTGTTTGGCTCTGGTGTTGCCAGCGTTATTGTTTGCCTTCAGCTAGGTCGAGTTAGGTTGCGTTTGCTTACAATGTGGTTTGGTAGATTAGGATAGGTTAGCACCGACTTTTGTGCCGTACAGTGCAATGCGGCGGATTTCTGCGATCTAACGTGCTGCAGTACATTCTGCTTTGTTCTGGGGAGGCCGGCAATATGGTTCTCGGTTTGTTAGGTTAAAATAGGTTACGTTTGGTTAGGTTGGGTTGTGATAAGTTTGGTTAGGATAACTGTGACCTTTGCGATGTGTACTGCTACTGGTTGGATTTCTGCTCTCTACTGTGCTGTAATATGTTCTCCTTGCATGTGGAGAGTACTGCAGCTATGGTCTCGGCACGTTAGGTTGAGCTATATCACGCTTGGCTAGGTCAGGTTAGTTTGCATTGAGTTAGGACAGCTTTGACTTTTCTGCTATACACTGAAATGCGGTGGATTTCTGCGATCCACGCTGCTCTACTATACTCTGCACGACTGTATGGGGGCCAGAAAATGTGGTCGTGTCACGATAGGTTGGATACGTTACGTTTAGGTAAGTTGGGTTAGGTAAGGTTTGGTTGGTGTGAGTTTGACTTTAGTGCTATACGTTGCTATTCGGCGGATTTCTGCGCTCCACTGTGCTGTAATAAGTTCTGTGTGGCACTGGGGAAGCCAGGTAATGTGTTCTCCGTTCGATAGGCTTAGTAAAGCTGCGTTTGGTTAGGCTACGTAGGGACAGGTTAAGTTAGGATGCCCTTGACGTTCGTGCTTTACGCTGCTATTCGGCGGCTTTCATCGCTCAACTGTGTACTCGTAAATTTTGCTTGGTTCTTGAGAGGCGAGCAACAGCGGTCTCGGAACGTTAGTTTGGGTTAGGCTACGATAGCTTGGGTTAAGCTAGCTTACGTTAGGTCCGAATAGCTTTTTCTTTTTTGCTGTGCACGTCCATTCTTTTGATTTTTGCGCTCTACTGTCCTATAATGTGTTCCGCTCAGATCTTGGGAGGCCTGCAATTATGACCGCGGCTCGTTAAACTGAGTTACGTTACGTTTGGTTAGGTTGGGTTAGATTAGGTTAGGTCAGGACAGCATTGAATTTGTGCTCAACACAACTATTCTATGCACATCTGCTCTCTACTCTGCTCTATCTTACTCTACTGGACTCTGGGGTCGCCAGCAATCGTGATCGTGGCACGACAGGTTGAGTTATATTAGGTTTCGTTACGTTAGGTAAGGTTAGGTTCGGTCAGGATGGCTTTGATATTTGTGCTGTACACTACTGTAAGCTGGATCTCTGCTCCCTACTGAGATCCAATATGCTCGGCTTGGCTCTGTGGGTGTCAGCAACTGTGATCTCGGCACGCTAGGCTGAGTTATGTTGCGCTTGGGTATGTCAGATTAGTTCGCTTTAGGATATAACATCTTTGACTTTTCCGACATACACTGCTATTCTATCTCCTCTACTCTCCTCCAATATGTTCTGCATGGGTCTGTGGAGGCCGGTATTAGTGGTTCCGGTGCGTTACATTTTGTTAGGGTACGTTAGATTAGGTTAAGTTACTTGGGGTTTGGTTTCGGTTGCTTTGACTTTTCCGCTATACACTGCGATTCTATTCATTTCTGTACTCTGCTCTCCTCCAATGCGTTCCGCTTTGCACTTGGGAGGCTGACAAATACGATCTGGGCACTTGAGGTTTAGTTAGATTACGTTCGGCTAGGTTAGGTAAGGCTGGGTTAGGTCAGGATAGCTTTGACGTTTGTGCTCAACACTGCTATTCTATGGATTCCTGCGCCCTGCTTTGCTCTTTCATATTCTGCTTGGCCCTGGGGAGTCCAGCCGTAGTGACCGCGGCACGTTACGTTGAGTTATTCTACATTTCGTTATGCTACGTTTGCCCGGGTTAGGTAAGGGTATCTTTGACATTTCTGCTGTACTGTGCGGTTCTATACGTTTATGCGCCCTACTGTCCTCTAATATGTTCTGCTTGACTTCGCGGAGGTCGGCAATAGTGGTCGCGGTACGTTAGGTTGAATCAGGCTATGTTAGGCTATGACAGGTTAGGACAGTTTCGTTCGGGATATCTTCGACTTTTGTGCTATACACTGCATTGCGCCCGTCTCCTGCGCTCTACTGCGCCCTAGTATATTCTGCTTGGCTTTGGGGAGGCCAGTAATAGAGGTCTCGGCACGTTAGGATAGAATAGGCTAGGTTTGGCTTTGCCAAGTTAGTACTGGTTAGGTTTGGATTGTTTTGACTTTCGTGGTGTACACAGTTTTTCGTTGCATTTCTGTGCTCTACTGTGACATACTAACTTCTGCCTGTCCCTGTGGAGACCAGTAATGGCGGTCGCGGCACGTTATGTCGAGTTAGGCGACGTTTGTTGTGTTATGTCGGCTTTGATTGGGTTTGGATAGATTAGACACCCTTCTAATTTCTTCGGCTTGGCACTGGGGAAGCCAGCAATAGTGGTTGCATCACGTTAGGTTGAGTTAGGATACGTTTGATTGTATTACATTTGGTTAGGTTAGGACAGGGTGGCTTTGACTGTTGCACTGTACACTGCCATTCGGTGGATTTTTGCGCTCTGTTGTGCTCTGGAATACTCTGCTTGGCTCTGTGTTGGCCAGAAGTAGTTGTCTTGGCACGTTATGTTCGATTAGCTTACGTTTGGTTATGTTACGTTTGGCTAGGATAGGATATTGTAGCTTTTACTTCTGTGCTATAAATTGCTATTTGGTGGATCTGCGCTCTACTGTGCTCTACTATACTCTGCTTGGCCCTGGGTAGTCTGGCAGTAGTGGCCGCAGAACGTTATGCTAAGTTATGCTACGTTTGGTGGGTTACGTTAGTCTGGATTATATTTTCATAGCTTTAACATATCTGCAGCAAAGTGCTATTGTATGGGCTTCCATGCCCTGCCCCTCTCTAATGTGTTCTGCTTAGCTCTGCGCAGGACAGCAATACTGTTCGCAACAGGTTGGGTTGTGCAGGGCTATGTTTGATCAGGTTTGCTTCGGACATGTTCGGCTAGGGTATCTTAGACTTTCGTGCTTTACGCTGTAATGCGGCGGATTTCCTCGCTCTACTGCGCTCGAGTATATTCTGCTATGCTCTGAAGAAGCCAGCAATAATGGTCTGTGCTGGTTGGGTTGAGTTATGTTACGTTTGGTTAGGATATGTTAGGCTACGTTTCGTTAGGGTAACTTTGACTTTTGCGTTGTATACTCCTGTTCGGTAGGATTTTCGCGATCTAAGTTGCTCTGCTATATTCGGCTTGGTTGTCGTGAGGCTCGTGGCCGTGGTGGGTCATGTTTAGCTAAGTTGCGTTCGGTTAGGCTAGGTTCGGTTGCCTTTGGTTAGGATAGCATTGACTTTTGAGCCCTTCACAGCTGTTCGGTGGATCTCTGCGCTCTACTGTGGACACAAAATGGCTCTTTCGAGGCCAGCAGTATTGCAATCGGCACGTTAGTTTGAGTTGGATTACGTTAGGTTAAGTAAGGTTTTGCTAAATTTGGCTATGGTAGCTATGTCTTTTGCGCTATACACTGCTGTTGGTTCTATTTCTACTCTCTGCTGTAGTCTAATATGCCCTGCTTGGCTATGTGGAGCCCAATAACAGTGGTCTCGGCACGTTATGTTGAGTTAGGCTACGTTTGGTTAGGTTATGTTCGTTTGGGTTATGTATGGATAGCTTTGACTTTCGTGCTGTACACTGTCGTTCGGTGGACTTCTGCGCTCTTCTGTTCCTTACTATATTCTGCTTGGCTCCGGAGAGTTCAGCAATATCGGTCTGGGCACATGAGGTTTTGTCAGGTTACGCTGGCTTATATTAAGTTCGATGAGGCGAGGAACGGGTAAATTTGACTCTTGCGCTACACACCGATATTCGGTAGACTTCTGCGCTCCACAGTGCTCTAATATGCTCTGCTTGGAGGTGGGCACGCCAGCAACAATGGCCTTGGCACGTAAGGTTGTGTTAGGTTACTTTCGGTTATGTTACGTTTCTTTCGATTAGGGTAGGTTAACATTGACATTTGCACTGTACACTGCTATTATGTGGATTTCTGTGCTCTACTATGCTCTGGTCGACTCTGTGGGAGCCAGTAACTGCTGTCGCTGCACGTTAGCTTGGGTTATGTAACGTTCGGTTAAGATAAGCTTGGTCAGGATAGGATTGCTTTGCAATTTCCGCTATACACCACTATTCTATGCACTCCGGCGCTCTACTGTCGTTTAATGTGTTCTGATTGGCAACGGGGAGGCCAGCAATAGTGCTCTAGGCACGTTAGGTTGTGTTTGCTTATGTTTGGCGTGTTAAGCTAGGTTACGTTAGGATAGAATGACTCTGACGTTTGTGCTATACACTGCAATTCGGTGTACTCCTGCGCTGCACATTGCTCTTCTATGCTCTGCTCGACGCTTCGGAGGGCAGCAATTTTGGTCGCGTCACGTTAGTTTGAGTTGGGCAAGGTTGGGTTATGTTACAGTAGTTTGGGTTGGGATTAGATAGCGTTAACTTCCCTGCATTACACTGCGATTCTATTCATTTCTACACTCCAGTTCTCCACTTTGTTCGGCTTAGATCTTGGGATGCCGGCAGTTATGATCGCGGCACGTTAAGTTGTGTGAGTTTACATTTGGTTATATTAGGTTATGTTGGGTTAGGTTACGATAGCTTTGACTTTTTTTCTCAAGACTGCTATCCCATAGACTTCTGCGCTCTACTCTTTTACGACGTGTCCCGCTTGACCTTGCGTAGGCCAGCAGTACTGGCCGTGGCACGTTAGCTTGTGGCAAGCTATGTTTGGTTGCGTCAGTTTAGGAGATGTTGGCTTAGAATGTCTTCGAATTTTGCGCTGTTCTCTGCAATGCGGCGTATCTCTGCGCTCTGCTGTTCTGTAGTATATTCTGCTTGGCTCTGGGGAGTCCAGCAATATTTTTCTCCGTACGATAGGTTGAGTTAGATTACGTTTGGTTAGGATAGCTTTGACCTCTGTGCTCAACGCTGCTATTCTGTGGACCTCTGCGATCTACTCTGCTCTATCATATTCTGCTTCTCTGTGGGGACGAAGGGAACAGTGGCCGCGGCAGGTTATGTTGAGTTAGGTTACGTACGGTTACGTCAACTTTGGTTAGATTAGGACAAGATGCATGTTACTTTATTACCATACACTGCTCTTCGGTGGACTTCTGCGCTCTACTGTGTTCTAGTATGCTCTGCTATGCCCTGGGGTTTTCAGCAACAGTGGTCTCCGCACGTTGTGTTGAGTTATGCTAAGTTTGGTCAGGTTAACTTGGATTAGGTTAGGTTATGATACATACGACTCTTGGGCCACAAACTGCGATGCGGCAGGTTTCTGCGCTCTACTGTGATCTAGTATATTGTTAGTATGCCGGCAATAGTGGTCTCGGCACGATAGGTTAAGTTACTTTGCGCTCGGTTATACTACGTTCTGCTGGTTTGTGAAAGGAGAGCATTGACTTTTGTGCTATACACGATTATTCGGTTGATTTCTTCGTTCGATATTGCGCTACTATACTCTGCTCGAACCTGTGGAGGCCAGCAATTGTTGTCTTGGCACGTTAGGTTGTGGTAGTTTAAGTTTGGGAAGGTTTGGCTGGGTTACGTTCGGCCACATGAGCTTCGACCTTGGTGGCATGAACTGCCATGCGGTGGATTACTGCACTCCAGCGTGTTCTAATATGTTCTGCTTGGCTCTGGGCAGGCCAGTAATAGTAGTCTCGGATCGGCATGTTTTGTCATGCTACGTTCGCTTAGCTCTGGTTAGGAGTGGTTAGGTTACGATATCTTTGACTTTTGTACTATACACTGCGATGCGGTGGGTTTGTGGGTTCTAGTTTGCTCTGGTATGTACGGCTGCGGTCCGGAGAGGCCAGAAATATAGGTCTCGGCTCGTTAGGTATAGTTAGGCTACCTTTGAATGGATCAGGTTTGGACAAGTTAGGTTTGGGTAATTTTCTCTTTTGGGTCACACACTGCCTTTCGGCGGCTTTGAGTGCTCTACTGCGTTCTAGTATATTCTGCTTCGCTCTGGAGGGCCAGCCGTAGTGGCCTCGGCACGTTAGGCTGTGTCAGGCTGCGTTTGGCTGTGTAAGGCTCTCCTTGGTTAGGGTTGGATGGCTTTGACTATTCCGATCTACGCTGTGATTCTATGGACTTCGGTGATCAACTCTTTCTTAATGTGTTCTGCTTCGCTCTGGGCAGGCCGGCAGTATTTCTCGCGGTACGATTGGTAGAGTTATGCTACGTTTGGTTTATTTACGATTGGACAGGTTAGGAGTGATTAGCTTTGACTTCTGTGTTACACACTGCCATTAGGTGGAGTTGGGCGCTCTAACATACTCTACTCGGCTCTGTGTAGGTAAGCAATAATGGTCTCAGCACGTTACGTTCAGTTATGCTATGTTCGGATAAGTTAGGTTAATATATCTTAGTCTTTTGTGCTGTAGACTGCAATGCGGCGGATCTCAGCGCTCTACTGTGCTCTGTTCTATTCTGCAAGGCTCTGGGGAGGTCAGCAATATTGGTCTCGGCACGTCATATTAAGATACGTTACATATGATCGTGTTGCGTTCGGATAGGTTAGGAAAGTATAACTTTGACTTTAGTGCTACTCACGGCAATGCGGTGGATTACTGCGCTCTACTATGCTTTAGTATAGCCAGCAGTATTGGCGCCACTCTCCTTCACTGCGTTCTGCTCGACTCTGGGGCAGCCGGCAATGGTAGTCTCGTCACGTTAGGTCTAGCTATGTTTCGTTGGTTACGTCAAGCTTGGTTAGGTGATGATAGTAGAGCTTTGACTTCCGTGCTGTGCAATCACTTTCGGTGGGTTTCTTCGCTCTACTGTTCTCCTGTATATTCTGATTGGCAATGGGCAGGCCTGCAATAGTGGACGCGGAACGTCAGTTTGAGGTATGTAGCGTTTAGCCGTTTTACCATTTGTTATGTTAGGATATGGTAGCCTTGAGTATTTCGGCACACACTTCTATTCGGGCGATTTCTGCTCTCTACTGTGCTCTACTATATTCTGCTTGTCCCTGTGGAGGCCAGCAATGGTGGTCTCGCCACTTTGGGTTTAGCTGGGATACGTTTGTCAAAATTACGTTTTGTCAGATTAGGATGGAAAAGCATTGACCTTTGTGCCTTATACTGCTTTTCCGCGGACTTCTGCGCCCTGCCTTTCTCCAGGATATTCTGGGGGAGATCAGCAATAGTGGCCTCGGAACGTTATGCTGTATTAGGTTACGTTTGGTTATGTTACGTTTAGATATGTGAAGACAGGGTTGCTTCTACTTTTTTGCTATACACCGCTGTCCTGTGCACTTCTGCTCTCTACTGTTCCGTAATATGTCCTGCTTGGCTCTGTGGTGGCCAGATATTGTGATCTCGGCACGATAGTATGAGTTATGTTGCGATCGGTTACGCTTTGTTCGGCTCCGTTAGGATAGGATAGCTTTGACCTTTTTTGCTATACACTGATATTCGGCGGAATTCTGCGCTCTACTGTGGGTTGACCTGGGGAGGCCAGGAATAGTGGTCTCGCAACGGTAGGTTGAATTATGTTACGTTTGTTCATGTTACGTTTGGATATGTTAGGGTAGGATTGCTTTGACTTAAGCGCTATACTCTGCTATTCTATGGATTTCTGCGCCACACATTGCACTAATACGATCTACGTCTCCCTGGGAAGGCCAGGAATGGAGTTCTCGGCACGTTGCTTTGAGTTTGGCTACGTTTGATTAGTTTAGCGTTGTTCAGGAAAGGCTTGCGTATCTTCGACTTTCCTGCTCTACACTGCAATGCGGCGGATTTCCGTGCTCTACTGAAATCTAGGATATTCTGCAGTGCTGTGTGAAGGCCAGCAATAGCGGTGTCGCCACGTTAGGTTGCTTTTCGTTTCGTTTGGTAATGTTACGTTTGGTTAGGTTAAGGGTGGGAAGCTCTGAGTTTTGTGCTGTACACTCTTATTTGTTGGATTTCTGCGCTACGCATTGCTCTAACATGCTCTGCTCGTCTCTGGGAAGCCCGCAATGGTGGCCTCGGCACGTTTGGTAGAGTTATGTAACGTTTGGTAACGTTACGTTTGGCTGTGTTAGGACGGGGTAGCTTTGACTTTTGTGCTCTTCACTGCATTGCGGTGGATTTCTGCTCTCTGCTGTGCCCTAGTACATTCTGCTTGAATCTGTGGAAGACAGCAACGGTGGTCTCGCCATGTTAGGTTGCGTTAGGCTACGTTCGAATATCTTACGTCTGGCTAGGTTGTGATTGGCTACTTTGACTTTTGTGCTATTCACTGCTATACGGTTGATTACTGCGCTCTAATGTACCCTAATATGATCTGCTTGGATATGGGGAGATCAGAAATATTGGGCTCGTCACGTCATGCTTTGTTGCACTGCGTTTGGATAAGTAAGGTAAGGTCAGGTTAGGTAAGTGTACGTGTGACTCTTGTGCTGTACAGTGCAATGCGGTTGATTTCCGCGTTCTGCGGTGCTCTTGTATATTCCACCTGGACATGCGAAGGCCAGCAGTAGTGGTCTCGGCACGTTACGTTGAGTTTAGCTACGTATGCTTATGTTACGTGTGGTTAGGTTAGGGTAGGCCACTTTACCTTTTGTGCTGTACACCACTATTCCGTGTATTTCTGCGCTCTGATGTGCACTGATGTGCTCTTCCTGGCTCTGGGGAGGCCTGCAATATTGGTCTCTTCACGTTATGTTGGGTTACACTACGTTTCGATAGGTTAGGTTAGGACAGGTCAGCTCATTATATGTATGCCTTTTGTGCTATACACTGCAATGATGTGGATTTCTGCGCTCTGCTGTGCTCGAGTATATTCTGCTCGTTTCTGGGGATGCCAGCAGTAGTAGTCTCGTCACGATGGGATGAGTTAGTTTACATTCGTGTATGTTATGCTAGGTTATGCTCGGCCAGGTA
>NW_016908626.1:499351-514119 GCF_001483705.2 Eufriesea mexicana | reverse complement strand
TATGCATTTTGTGCTATACACTGCGTTTCTATAGTCTTCTGCGATCTACTGTCCTCTAGTACGTCCCGCTCGACTCGTTGGAGGACAACAATATTGGCCGGGGTACGTTAGGATGAGCTATGTTACGTTTGGTTGTGTTAAGATTGGATATATTAGGATAGGCTACTGTGTTCTTTGTGATATACACTGCTATTCGGAGGATTTCTTCGTTCTAGTGCGCTCTAACATGTTCCGCTCGGCTCTGAGGAGGCCAGCAATAGATTCCCGCCACGATAGGATTAGTTATTCTATGTGTGAATAGGTTAGGTTGCGAGAAGTTAGGTTAGGGTAGCTTTGACTTTCGTGGAATACACTGCTATTCATTGGGTGTCTTCGATGTACACTGCTGTAATATTATCAGCTTGGATCTGGGAATGCCACCAATAGTGGTCTCGACACGTTGCGTTGAGTCAGGTTACGTTCGGTTAGGTTGGGTTTGGCAAATTTGGATAGGATAGCTTTAACTGTTGTTCTGTGCACTGCTATTCGGTGGATTCCGGCGCTCTACTCTGCTCTGGTATGTCATCCCTGGCTCTGGGGAGGGCAGCAATGGCGATCTCGGAACGGCAGCTTGAGTTAGGCTATGCTTGGATATTTTCTGGTTGTTTGTGTTAGGTTTGGGTAGCATCGACTTTTCTGATCTACACTGCGATCCTACGGATTCTTGCATTCTTCTGTCCGCTAGCCTGTTCTGCTTGGCACTGGGGAAGCCAGCAGAAGTGTTCGCGGCAGGTTAGGTTGGGCTAGGTTTCGCAGGGCTATGTTACGACGGGGTAGGTTAGGGAATGATAACTTTGACTGTGGTGCTATAGTCCGCTGTTAGGGGCATCTCTGCGCCTTACTGGGCTCTAATATTTTCAGCTTAGCTCTGGGAAGACCAGCTATGGCGGTCTCGACACGTTACGACGAATCTGGGTACGTTCGGTTAGGTTTGGTTTAACCAAGTTTCGTTACGGTAGCAAGAACTTCAGTTCTGTACACTTATATATGGCGGACGTCTGCGCTACACTGCGCTCTAATATATCCTGCTTGGCTCTGGGGATGGCAGCGATAGCAGTCTCGGCACGTTAGGTCGGGCTACGCTATGTTTGGGTATGTCCTGCTTGTTTGGGTTAGGATTTGGGAGCTTTGGTTTCCATGATAGGCACTGCGATTCTACGTATTTCGGCATCCTACTCTCCACCAATGTCTTCTGCTTGGCACTGGAGTGGCCAGCAATATTGCTCCCGGCACGTTAGATTGAGTTAACTTACGTTTGGTTATATTACGGTTGGTTTGGTATGGAGAGCATAGCTTTGACTTTAACGCCATAGCCTGCCATTAGGTGGATGTCTGCGTCCTACAGTGCTCTAATATCTTCAGCTTGGCTCTGGGAAGTCCAGCAATAGTGGTATCGGCATGTTATGTTGGGTCTGGTTACTTTCGGTTAGGTTGTGTCTGGTTAAGCTTGGAGAGGACCGCTTTAACTTATGTGCTGTACGCTGCTATTAGGTGCATATCTGCGATCTACTGTGCACAGGTATGACCTGCTTGGACCTGGGGACGGTGGCAACAGCGGTCTCGACACGCTCAGTTGAGTTATGCTATGTTTCGAAAATTTCTGCTGGTTTTGTGTTAGGTACGGTTGGCTTTGACGTCCCTGATATACTCTGCAATTCTATGGATTTCTGCGTTTTACTGTCCGTTGATGTGCTCTGCTTGGTTCCGGGGAAGCCAGCAATAGTCGTCGCGGCACGTTATGTTGGCCAGGTCACGCTTAGTTAATTTACGATTCGATAGGTTGGGAGAGGATAGCTTCGACTTTAGTGCTGTAGGCTGCCATTAGGTGGATTTCTGCGCTCTATAGTTCTCTAATGTTGTCAGCATGGCTCTGGGTAGGCCAGCAGTAGTGTTCTCGGCGCGTTATGTTTCGTCAGGTTTCGTTGTGTTTGGGTGGGTTAGAGTAAGTTTGGTTAGGGTAGCTTTAACTACAGTGCAGTTCACTGCTATTCGGTGTGTTTCTGCGCAACACTGCCCTCTAGTATACCCTATTTGGCTCTAGAGAGTACTGAAATAGAGGACTCGGCACGTTAGACTGAGATATGCTATGCTTCGATATGTTCTGTTGGGTTGGGTAGCTATGACTTTTCTGATATACACTTCGATCCTATGGATTTCTGCGCTGTACTCTCCACTAATGAGATCTGCTTGGCTCCGGGGAGGCAACAAATATTGCTCGCAGCACGTTACGTTCAGTCACGTTACGCTCGGTCATGTTGGGTTAGGCCAAGTTTGGTTAGGATCGCTTCAACTTTTGTTCTGTACACAGCTTTTCGCTGGATTTCTGCGCTCTACTGTGCTCTAGTATGTCCTGCTTGTCTCTGGGTAGGGCAACAGTGACCGTCTCGGCACGTTAGGTTGATTTAGGCTTTGCTTGTTTATGCTCATTTGGTTTGGGTTAGGCTTGTGAAGCTTCGAATTTCCTGATATACACTCCGATTATATGGATTTCCGCGTTTGGCGCTATACTTACGTGTTCCACCTGGCTCTGTGGAGGCCAGCAATGGTGCTCGCGGCACGTTAGGTAGGGTTAAGTTACGTTTTGTTATGTTTCGATTGGTTATGTTAGGGCAGGATAGCTTGGACTTTAGTGCTATGGTCCGCTGCTATTAGGTGGATCTCTGCACCCTGCGGTGCTCTAATATTATCAGCTTGGCTATAGGAAGGCCAGCAATTGCGGCCTCGTCCCGTTATGTTTAGTCAGGTTACGTCGGTTAGGTTGGGTTTGTATAAGTTTGGTTGGGGTAGCTCTAACTATTGTGCTGTACACTGCTATTCGGTGTATTTCTTCGCTCTACTGCGCTCTAGTATGTCCTGCTTGGCTCTGTAGAGGGCAGAAATTTCTGTCTCGGCACGTTAGGTTGAGTTAGGCAATGTTTGTTTATGTTTTGTTGATTTGGGTTAGGTTTGGGGAGCTTTGAATTTCCTGATGTACACTGCGATTATATGGGCTTCTGCGTTCGACGCTATACTAACGCGTTCTGCTTGGCTTTTGGGAGGCCAGCCACGTTTGTCGCGGCACGTTACGTGGTGTCACGTTACGTTCGGTCAGGTTGAATTCGGCTAAGTTTTGTTGGCATAGCTTTAACTTTTGATCTGTGCACTGCTATTCGGTGAACTTTTGCGCCCTGCTGTGGTCTAGTACGACCCGCTCGGCTCTGTGCAGGGCAGCAGTTGGGGTCTCGACATGCTATGTTGAGTTATGGTTTGCGTGAATATGTTCTGTTGGTTTGGGTTAGGTTTGAGTACCTCCGACTTTTCCGATAAACACTGCGATTATTAGGATTTCTGCGTTCTAGACAGCACTAGTGTGTTCTGCTTGTACGTGCGTACGTACAGCTAAGCAGACCATATTTGAACACATTAGAGCGCATAGATCCACCGAAAAGCGGTGTAGAGCACCAGAGCCCTATATAGCCTAACCCAACCTGTCATAATCGAACCTAACCAAACGCAGCAGAACCCAATATGACGTGCCGTGACCATTGCTCCTGGCCACCCCGGATCGAAGCAGAATGCAGGAGAGAAAAGTAGGTAACAGAAGTCCACCGAATGACTGAGTAAGGCACAGATGTCACTGTAGCCGCTCCAAACCTAGCCAAGCGTGGCATATCCGAGCGTAACATAGCACAACATAACTTGCCGAGGCCACCGTTGCTCTCCTTCACAGTTACGAGAAGAATGCTCCAAAACAATGTATAACGATGGAATCCACCGCATTGCAGTGAATAGCACAAAAGCCGTAGATAATCATGCATGGCCTGATCAAACGTAACCTAACCAGACGTAACACAAATCAACATAACGTGCAGCGAGCACTGCTTCTTGCCTCCCCATAGCCATGCAGAATGTAGTAGAGCACATTTGATAACAGAAATGCACGGAATAACAGTGTATAACACGAAAGGCAAAGCTATCCTAACAAAACATTACCTAACCTAACCTAACTCAGACTAACGTGCCCCGACAGCTATTTCTCGCCTCCGCAGTGTCAAGCGGAGTACAGTAAAGCAGAGTAGATCGCAGAAATCCACCGAATAGCAGTGCGTGTTACAAAAGTCGAGGATATCCTGACCTAACCTGGCATAACTTTGCATATCCGAACGTAGAATAGCTAAACCTAACGACCCGGTACCTCTATTGCTGGCATCCCCAGAGCCAAGCAGAACGCATTAGAGGAGAGTAGAGCGCAGAAAGCCATGGAATCGCTGTGTGTATCAGAAAAGTCAAAGCAACTTAAGCCAAACCCAAACTCTACGAACATAACAAAACGTAGCATAATTCAACCTAACGTGCCGAAACCGCTATTGCTCCCCCCCCCCAGAACCGAGCAGGACATACTAGAGCGCAGTAGAGCGCAGAAGTCCCCTGAATAGAAGTACCAAGCACAAAATTAAAAGCTATCCTAACCAAACGTGTCATAGCCCAACCTAACCGGACGTAACCTGACTCAGCCGGACATAAGAGACCTCTACTTCTGTCCTTGCCAGAACGAAACCAAAAATATTACAGCGCTGTAGGAAGCAGAAATCAACATAATAGCAGACTATAGCACTAAAGTGAAAGCTATCCTCTCCTAACCTGGCCAATCGAGGCATACGCAGACGTAACATAATTCAAACTAAGTTGCCGCGACCACTACTGCTGGCCTCCCCAGAGCCAAGCAGAACATATTAGTGGAATGTAGATCGCTGAAACCCACGGAATCGCAGTGTATGTCGGGAAAGTTGTAGCTACCCAAACCAATCACAAAATGCAGAACATAGCCGAACATGGCCTAACCCAAACTAACCCCCCGAAACATGTATGACTGCACCGCCCCCCGCGCCCCGAGCTAAGCGGGATAAACTGGTGCACAGAAGAGAGCTGAAATCGACCGAATGGCAGCGCACAGCAGAAAGGCTGAAGCTATCCTAACCAAGCATAACTTATCCAAACCATACCGAACGTACCGTGTCTGAACGTAACGTGGCGAAACCGCCATTGCTGTCATTCTCGGAGCCAATCTGATAATATTAGAGCACTGTAGCGCGCAGATATCAATCTAACAGGAGACTATAGCACTAAAGTGGAAGCTATACTCTCCTAACCCAGCCAATCGAGACAGAACCGAACGTAACCTAACTCAATCTAACTTGCAGCGACCACTATTGCTGGCCGCTCCAAAACCAAGCAGAGCACACTTGTGGAGAGCAGGACGCGGAAATCCATAGAATCGCAGTATATATCAGAAAAGTCAAAGCTTCCCAAGACTAAGCCAGGCCAACAGAATATATCCAAACATACCATAACTGAATCTATAGTGCCGAAACCACTATTGCTGCCCCCAGTGCTTAGCAGGATATACTAGATCACAGTAGAGCGCAGAAATCCACCGAATGGATGGGCAAAGCACAAAAGTTAAAGATACCCTAACCAAACTTTGCCTAACCCCACCTAACCGAACGTAACATGTCTTAACATAACGTGCTGAAGCCCCTGTTGGTGACCTTCCCAGAGCCATGCTGAAAATATTAGAACTCTCTAGGGCGTAAAATCCACGTAACCGCAGACTATAGCACAAAAGTCAAAGCTATCCCCTCCTATCCTAACCTACCGTAACATAACCAAACGTAACGTAGCTTCGCCTAACCTGCTGAGACCAATAATGCTGGCCTTCCCAGTGCAAAGCTGTAGATATTAGAGCTATGCAGGGAGCAGAAATACACCTAATAGCAGGCTATATCTCTAAAGTCGAACCTACTCTCTCGTTACCTAACGAAGCGTTACATAACCAAACGTAGCCTAGCACAACACAACGTGTCGCGACTACCATTGCTGGCCTGCCCAGAGCCAAGTGGTTCACGTTAGTTGAGAGTTGAACGCAGAGATCTATGTAATATCACTGTATATCACAAAAGTCGAAGCCGCCAAAGCCTAACCCAAACCGACATAACATAACCAAATATGGCCTGACACAACATAACGCGCAGAGACCGCTATTGTTGCCCTCCACAAAGCCAAGTAGGACGTAGTAGAGCACAGTAGAGCGCAAAATCCACCATAGAGCAGTGCACAGCACAAAAGGTAAAGCTATCCTGGCCAAACTTAGCCTATCCCAACCTAACCGACCGTAACTTCATTCGACATAATTTGCTGGCCTTCTCAGAGCCAATCTGAAGCTATTAGAGCAAAGTAGGGCGCCGAGTCCCACTTAACTGCAGACTACAGCACTAAAGTCAAAGATAACCTCTCCTTTCCTAACCAACCGTAACATAACCAGACAGAGCCTAACTCAACCTAGCGTGACGCGACCACAATTGCTGGCCTCCCCAGAGGCAAACAGAGCACATTAATGGAGAGCAGAACGAATAAATCGATAGAATCGCAGTGTACATCAGAAAAGTCAAAGCTACCCAGACCAAACAAAGACGAACAGAACATAGTCAAACCAAGCATAACACAACCATGCGTGCCGAGATCGCTATTTCTACCCGCCCCAGAAACAAGCAGGACATGCCAGAGCACAGTAGAGCGCAGAAATCCACCTTACAGCAGTGCACAGAGCAAAAGCTAAAGCTATCTTACACAAACTTAGACCAACCCAAACTAACCGTACGTAACATGACGAAACATAATGTGCCGAGACAACTATTGCTGGCCTTCGCAGAGCCGCGCTGAAAATATTACAGCACATTGGGGTGCATAAATCCACCTAATAGCAGAATATGGCGCTAAAGCCAAAGCTCTCCTCACCAAATATGACCAATCGTAATATAACCCAACGTACCTAACTCAACCTAACGTGACGCGACCACAATTGCTGGCCTCCCCGGAGGCAAACAAAGCACATTAATGGGAAGCAGAACGAATAAATCGATAGAATCGCAGTGTACATCAGAAAAGTCTAAACTACCCAAACCTAACCGAAACCAATAGAACATATTCAGACACAGCATGACTCAGCCTGGCATGCCGTGACCGCTGTTGCAGTCCTCCCCAGACAAAAGCAGGGCATACTAGAGCTCAGTAGATTGCAGAAATTCACCATATAACAGTCCACAGCACAAGAAAAAAACCAATAGTAACCAAACTTATCCTAATCGGACAAAACCCAACGTTGCTTGACCCAACCTTGCGTGCCGAGACCACCATTGATGGCCTTCCCATAGCCAATCTGATAATTCTAGACCTTTGTAGGGCGCAGAGATCCACCTAATAGCAGACAACAGCACTAAAGTCGAAGCAATCCTCTCCAAACCTGAGCAATCGTTACATAACCAAACGTAGCCCAACTCAACCTGACGTGACGCGACCACCCTTACTGGCCTCCCCAGGGTAGGTTAGGTTTTGATTAGGTTTCGTTAGGTAAAATTTGTTGAGGATAGCATCGCCTTTCGTGTTATACACTGCTATTAGGTGTATTTCTGTGATCTACCGTGCTCTGCTGCATTCTGCATCGCTCCGTGGTGGCCAGGAGCAGTGGTCGCGGCATGTCATATTGGGCTATGCTACCTTCCGTTAGGTTCGATTATGACAGGTTGGGTTAGGATATATAGGGCTCATCTGCTCTACACCGCTATTCGGTGGATTTTTGTGCTCAAATGTGTCCTGATATGGTCTGCATATCTGTACGTACGCCACCAATAGCGGTCGCTGCACGCTATGTTGGGTTATGCTACGTTCGGTTAGGCTAGGTTATGCCAGCTTTGGTTACGGTTTCCACTATTTTTGTGCTATGCACTCTTATTTGATGGACCTCTCCGCTCAAAATTGCTCCACTATACTCTGCTCGACTCAGGGGAGGCGAGCACTAGTGATCGTGGCACGTCTCTTTGAGTTACGTTACGTTTGGTTAAGTTAGGTTAGGTTATGTTTGGCCAGGAAAGCCTTGTCTGTCGTGCTACACTCTGTTTTCGGCGGATTTCTGTGATCCGTTGTGCTCTACTACATTCTGCTATGCTATGGGGAGCCCAGGAGCAGTGGCCGCGGCAGGTTACGCTGGGAGATGCTAAGTTTGGATAGGTTAGGTTAGGTTATGATACGTTCGGCTTTTGTGCTATTCACTACATTGCGGTGTATTTCTGCGCACAACTGCTCCCTAGTACATTAGGCTTGCCTCTGTGGAGGCCAGCAATTGTGGTCTCGTGCTGTTTGGTTGAGTTGGCTTACGTTTGGTTATGTCAAGATTGGATATGTTAGGTCAGGATAGCTTTGACTTTTGTGCTATACACTGCCATTCAGTGGACTCCCTCGCTCCAGTTTGCTCTAGCATGCTCTGCTTTGCTCTGGTGTGGCCAGCAGTTGTGGTCTCGGAACGATGGATTGAGATAGGCTATATTTCGTTAGGTTAGCTTAAGAATGCTCGGATAGGGGTTCTTGCTCTTTTGTACTGCAAACAGCTATCCTGTGGATTCCTTCGCACCACATTGCTCCAGTACACTCTCCGAGGCTCGGGGGGTCGAGAAATAGTGGCCCTGGCACGTCAGGTTGGGTTAGCTTACGTTTGGAAAGGTTAAGTTAGGATAAGTTTGGTGAAGGTGGCTTTGACTTTCGTATTATACACTGATATATGGTGGATTTCTGCGCTCCACTGTGCTGTGGTACATTCTGCTTGTCTTTGTGGAGGACAGCAATAGTGGTCCCGTCATGTTCGTTTGAGTTCTGTCACGTTTGGTTATGTTACGTTTGGCTTGGTAAGGAATGGATACCTCTAGTTTTGTGCTATACACCGCTATTCCGAGGATTTCTGCTACCTAGTGAGCTCTAATATGCTCTGTTTGGATCCATGGTGGCCGGTAATAATGGTCTCGGCGCGTCAGGTTCAGTTAGGTTATGTTTCGTTAAGTAAGGTTTGGAAATTTCGGTTAGGATTCCTTTGACTTTCGTGCTATACACTTCTATTCTGTGGATTTATGCGCTCTACATTGCTGTACTATTCTCAGCGCTAATCTTGGGAGGCGAGCATTAGTGGTCGTCGCGCGTCAGGTCGAGTTACCTTTCGTTTGGGTAGGTACCTTAGATTAAGTTTGGTTCCGATAGATTTGACTTTCGTGCTATACACTGCTATCAGGTGGCTTTCTGTGATCTACTGTGCTCTTATACATTATGCTTGGCTATGAGGGGTCCAGTGGTAGTGGTCGCGGAACGTTACGATCAGCTACGTTACGTTCCTTTAGGTTAGGCTATGTTATGTTTGTATAGACGACATCGCCTACTTTGCTTCACACTGCTATGATACGTTCGCTCATGATACGTTTGGTGAGGTTAGGACAGGATGGTTTAGGCTTTTGTGCTACACGCAGCTGTTCGCGGATTTCTGCGGTGTACGTGTTTCTAGTATTATCTGTATTGCTCTGGGAGGGACAGCAATAGTGATCTCGTCACGCTATGTTGAGTTACACTACCCTTAGGTAGGTTAGGTTAGGCCAAGTTAGGTCAGGATATGCATGACATTTGTGCTGTGCCCTGCTATCCGCGGATTTCTGCGCTGCACTGTGTTCGAATACTCCTTGCTTGGCTCTGTGGAGGACAACAATAGCGTTCTTGGCACGTTCGGTTCAGTTAAGCTATGATTGGTTACGCTCTCTTGGTTTGAGTTAGGTTTGGGTAGCTTTGACTTCTCTGACATACTCTGCTATTCTATGGACTTCTTCGTTCTACATTCCACTTGTGTGTTCTGCTTGGATATGGGGACCCCAGCAATAGTGGTCGCGACACGACAGGTTGAGTCATTTTACGTTCGGCTGTGTTACGATTGGTGATGTTAGAGGAGGACATCTGTGACTTTAATGCTATCGCCAGCTATTAGATGGATTTCTGCGCCCTACAGTGCTCTTATATTTTCAGCTTGGCTCTGCGAAGGCCACCAATAGTGGTCAATTGACGTCGTGTTTGTTCATGTTATGTTCGGTAATTTTGGGTTAGGATAAGATTGGTTAGTATAGTTTCAACTTTCGTGCTGTACACTGATATTCGGTGGAATTCTGCCGTCTACTGCGCTCTAGTGTGCCCTGCTTGGCTCTTTGGGGGTAGCAATAGCGGGCTCGGCACTTTAGGTTACGTTAGACTATGTTGTTTATGTTCAGTTTGTCTGGGTCAGGTTTGGGTAGCTATGACTTTTCTGATACACACACCGATTATATGGATTTCTGCGTTATACTCTCCACTAATGTGTTCCCATTGGTTCTGTGGATGACAGCAATAGTGGTTGCGGCATGTTAGGTTTAGTTAGGTTACGTTCTGTTATGTTACGATTTGTTTGGTTCGGCGAGAATAGCTTTGACTTAAGTGCTATGGTCTGCTATAAGGTAGATTTCCGCGCCCTACAGTGCTCTAATATTTATAGCTTGGCTCCGGGAAGGCCAGCAATAGTGGTCTCGCCTTGTTATGTGTAGCCACGTTACGATCGGTTAGGTTGGGTTAGGATAAGTTTGGTTACGATAGCTTTAACTTTTGGGCTGTGTATTGGTATTCGGTGGATTTCTGCGTTCCAGTGCGGTCTAGTATGCACTGCTTGGCCCAGCGGTGGACAGCAATGGCGGTTTCGGCACGTTTGGTTGAGTTATCGTACGCTTGGTTATGTTCTGTTCCTTTGAGTTAGGCACAGGCTGCTTTGACTTATCTGATAAACACTGCGTTTCTATGGATTTCTGCGTTCCACTCTACACTCGTGTGCTCTGCTTGGCTAAGCGGAGGCCAGCAATGGTGGCCGCGGCATGTTAGGATGAGTTAGGTTACGTTTGGTTATGTTACGATTGGTTCGGTTAGGACGGGATAGCTTCGACCTTAGTGCTATGGGATGCCATTAGGGCGGATTTCTGCAGCCCACAGTGCTCTAACATTTACAGGTTGGCTCCGGGATGGCCAGCAATAGCGGTCCCGGCTTGTTATGTGGAGTCACGTTACGATCTGTTAGGTTGGGTTAGGATAGGTTTGGTTAGGGTGGCTTTAACTTTTGTGCTGTACAATCCTATTCGATGAATTTCTGCGCTCTACTGTGCTCTAGTATGTCCGGCTTGGATTTGCGGAGGGCAGCAATATGGGTCTCGGCACGTTAGGTAGAGTTAGGGTGTGTTCGTTTATGTTCTGTTGCCTTGGGTTAGGTTTGGGTATCCCTGACTTTTCCGATAGACACTGCGATCCTATGGATTCCTGCGTTCTGTTCTCCACTGATGTGCTCTGCTCGGTCCTCGGGAGGAGAAACTATAGTTGTTGCGGCACGTTAGGAGGAGTTAGGTAACGTCTGGTTATGTTACTATGGCTATGTTGGGAGGTGGTTCCTCTGACTTTAGTGACACAGACTGTTATTAGGTGGATTTGTGCGCCTTACAGTGCTCTAGCTATTACAGCTTCGCTCCGGGAAGGCTAGCAATAGTGGTCTCAGCTCGTTATGCTTATACACGTTTCGTTCGGTTAGGTTGGGTTAGGCTAAGTTTGGTGAGGATAGCTTTAACTTTTCTGCTGTATATTGGTTTTCGGTGAATTTCTGCGTTGCAGTGTGCTCTAGTATGTCCTGCGTGGCCATAGGGTGGGCAGCAATAGCGGTCTCTGCACGTTATTTACAGTTAGGCTGTGTTTGCCTATGTTCCCTTGGCTTGGATTAGCCTTTGGTACCTCTGACGTTTCCGATATACACTGCCATTCTATGGATTCCTGTGTTCTACTCTCCGCTTATGTGCTCTGCTTGGAACTGCGGTGGCCAGCAATAGTGGTTGCGGCACGTTAGGTATAGTTAGGTTACATTTGGTTATGTTTCATTTGCCAGGTTTAGAGGGGTCAGCTATGACTTTAGTGCTATAGCCTTCTGTTAGGCGGATTTCTGCGCCCTACACTGAACTAATGTTTTCAGCTTGGCTCTGGGAGGGCCAGCAACAGTTGCCTCGGCACGTCATGTTGAGTCGCGGATACGCACGGATAGGTCTGGTTAGGCTAAGATGGATTAGGATAGCTTCAACTTTTGTGCTGTTCACTGCTATTTGGTGGATTTTTGCGCTCCAGTGTGCTCTAGTATGTCCTGCTTGGGCCTGGGGAGGGCAGCAATAGGGGTATCTGAACGATAGCCTGAGTTAGTATGCGTTCTGCTTTGTTTTGTTGGTTTGGGTTAGGTTTGGGTAGCTTTGACTTTCCTAATATGCACTGCGATTATATGGGTTCCTGCTTCCAACTCTCCACCTAAGCTTGGCTCTGTGGAGGCCAGCAATAGTGGTCTCGGAAAGTTAAGTTAAGTTTGGTGACGCTTGGTTATTCTTCGATTGGTTAGGTTAGGACAGGATAATTTAGACGTTAGCAATATAGTCTTTTGTTAGGTGGAAATTCTGCGCGCTGCAGTGCTCTAATATTTTCAGCTTGGCTCTGGGAGGGCCAGCAATAGTGGTCTCGGCACTTTATGTTGGGGTATGCTACGTTCGGTTGTATCACGGATGGTTTGGTTAGGAGCGGCTAGTCTAGACGATAGTGCTATAGTCTATTATTAGGTGGATGTCTGCTCCCTACAGTGCTCAAATATTTTCAGCTTGCCTCTGGAAGAGCCAGCAAGGGTGGTCTCCGCCCGTTATGTTTAGACAGGTTTTTTCACGGTGCGGTTTGGTTAGGATAAGTATGTGTAGGATACGTTTAACTTTTGTGCTGTACACTGCTATTCGGGGGATATCTGCGCTCTACTGTTATCCAGTATGTCCTGCTTGACTCTTGGGGGCAGCAATAGCGATCTCGGCACGTTTGCTTCAGTTACGCTATGTTTGGTTACGCACTGTCGGATTCGGTTACGTTTGAGTACCCTACACTTTTCTGATGTACACTGCGATTCTATTGACTCCTGCGTTCTACTCTCCATTAACGCGTTCTGCCTGTCTTTGGCGAGGTCAGCAATAGCGGTCGCAGCACGTTATGTTGTGTTAGGTTACGTTTGGTTGTGTCACGATCGGTTAGGTTAGGAGAGGATAATTTATACGTTAGTGATATAGACTGTTATTAGGTGGTTCCCTACGCCCTACAGGGCTCTAATACTTTCAGCTTGGCTCTGGAAATTTCAGCAATAGTGGTCTCTGCCCGTTATGCCTAGTCAGGTTAGGCTCGGTGCGGTTGGCTTAGGCTCAGTTTGTGCAGGATATCTTCAACTTTTTTGCTGTACCATGCTGCTCGGTGAGTTTCTGTGCTCTACTGAGCTATAGCATGTCCTGCTCGGCTCAGTGGAGTGCAGCAATTGCGGTCACGGCGCGTCAGGCTGGTTAGGCTATGCTTGGTTGTGTTCTGCTTGTTTGGGTTAGATTTGGGTTGCTATGACTTTTCTGATATACAATGCCATCCTATGGATTTCAGCGTTCTATTTTCCAATAGTTTGTCCCGCTTGTCTCCGAGTAGGCGAGCAATAGTGGTCGCGGCACGTTAGGTTGAGTTAGGTTACGTTTGGCTATGTTACGTTTGGTTAAGTTAGGAGGGGATGGCTTTAACTTTGTGCTGCACACTGCTTTTCGGTGGATTTTGGGTAGCTTTGACTTTTCCGATACACACTGCGGTTCTTTGGATTTCTGCGATTTACTATCCAATAATACTTTCTGCTTGGCCCCAGGGTGGCCAGTAATGGTGGACTCCGAACTTAAGGTTGGGTCAGAATGCGTTCGGCTAGGCTTTGTTACGGCAGCATTGACTTTTCTGATGTGCACGGCCATTCGATGGACTTTCGCGCTCTACGGTGTTCTAGTATGTCCTGCCTGGCACTGGGGATGGCAGCAATAGTGGTCTCGGCACGCTAAGTTGTGTCAGGTTACGTTCGGTTAGGTCCGGTTATGCTAAATTTTGTTAGGGTAGCCTCAACTCTTGTGCTTTACACTGCTGTAAGGTGGATTTCTGCTCTCCACGTTGCTCTACTATACTCTGCACGACTCTGGGGTTGCGAGAAGTTGTGGCTGCGCTCGTTACTTTGAGTTGTGCTACGTTTGGTTAGGTTCGGCTATGTTAGGTTAGTTTAAGTTTGGTCGGGATAGCTACGGCTTTCGTGCCATACACTGTTACTCGGTGGATTTATGTGACCTCCTGTGCTCTACTACATTCTGCTTGTCTCTGTGGTGGGCAGCAATAGTGATCTCGTCATGTTACGTTGAGTTAGGCTACGTTTGGATATGTTACGTTTGGCTGGGTTATGGTAAGCTACTCCGCCTTTTGTGCCGTACACCGCTATTCGGTGGACTTCTGAGCTCTGTTCGGCTCCAATATGCTGTACCTGGCGCTGGATAGGCCGGCAATATTGGTCTCGCCACGTTATGTTGGGTTACACCACGTTTGGGTAGGTTATGTTATGTCAAGTTAGTTCATTGTATGTTTGTGGCATACACTGAAATGCGGTGGATTTCTGCGCTCTACAGAGCTCTAATATGCTATGCTTGGCGCTGGAGGGGATAGCATTTGTGGCCTCGGCACGTTAGTGTGAATTAGGCTTCGTTTGGTTAGGCTATGTTTGTCTCGGTTAGGATAGGATAGCTTTGGCTTTTGAGCTATACACTACTATTCAGCGGACTTCTGCGCCCTACTGTGCTCTAATATAGCGGTCTCGGCGCGTTTGGCTTTGGTAGGCATCATATGGTTATTTTAAGTTTGGTAAGGGTAGGATAGTAGTGCTTCGACTTCAGTGCTTATACTACCATTCGGCGGATTTCTGCGCCCTTCATTGCTCTAATATGCATTGCTTGGCTTTGGGCGGGGGGGGGGGGGGG
>NW_016908626.1:471633-499333 GCF_001483705.2 Eufriesea mexicana | reverse complement strand
TGAGTCAGGCAGCGTTTGATTATGTTACGTTTGGTTAGGTTAGGGCAGGATAGCGTAGACTTTTGTGCTTTTCACTGCTTTCGGAGGATTTCCATGCCCTACGTTGCACATATATTCTTTGCTCCACTCTGTGGTGCCGGTAATAGTTGTATCGGCACGTTATGTTGGGTAGGATAAGATTGGCTACGTTAGGTTAATTTAGGTTGGGCTCTGAAGGATGTGACTTTCGCGGTATACACTGATACTCGGTGGATTCCTACGCTCTACTGTGCTCTACTATATTCTCCTCGGCTGCGGGGAGTCCAGCAGTAGGTGGCGGCACAATATGTTGAGCTGCGTATGTGTGTCTGCGCAGAGATCCATAGATTGTAAGCGTATATCGCAAAAGTCAAAGCTACCGTATTCTAACCTAACCAAACGTAACAAAGTCGAACGTAACCGAACAAAAATTTACGTGCTGTGGACTCTACTGCTGGCATCCCCAGAGACAAGCAGAATATATTATGGAACGTTAGATCGTAGAAACCAGCCGCATTGCTGTGTATAGCAAGAGAGTCAAAGATATCCTGACCTTACATGAACTAACCTAAACTAACCAAACGTAGCGTAACTCAACAAAACGTGGCGAGGCCATTATTGCAGTCTTCCCCAAATCCAAGCAGGACATACTAGAGCGCAGTGGGGTCAGAAATCCACTGAACAGCAGTGTATAGCAGAATAGTCCAAGATATCCTGTTCTAACCTAACCAAACTTATTGCAACCGGATGTAACGTATCTCATCCCAACGTCCCGAGACCACTATTTCTGCCCTCCCCAAAGCCAAGCAGAGCATATTAGTGGAGAGTAGAGCTCACAAACGCATAGAATCGCTGTGAATAGCACAAGAGTTGAAGCTACCGTGTCGTAACGTAACCATACGTGACATAACCGAACGTAGCTTAACTCATCCTAACGTGCCTAAACCACTATTGCTTGCCCCACAGAGCAAAGCAGTACATACTGGAGCAGAGCGGAGCGCAGGAATACACCGCATTGCAATGTATAGCACAATGTGGACGGTGCCCTAGCCTAACGTGTCCTACCTAGCCCAACCGTACGTAGCCTAACTCAAGCTAACGTGCAGATACCACTATTACTGGCCTCTACATAAACGGGCAGAGTACAGTGGAGCAACGCAAAGCGCAGAAATCCGCCGGATATCATTGTGTAACGTAAAAATCAACGCTAACCTATCCTAACGTTACCAAACGTAATATAACCGATTGAAGCCTAACCCAACATGAAGTGATGAGACTACTATAGCTGGCCTCTCTAGAGGAGAGCAGAGCATAATAGAGATATGCAATGCGCAGAATTCCTACGAATAGCAGTATATAGCACAAGAGACAATTCTACCATATCCTAACCAAACCAAACGAAACATATCCGAACGTAACATAATTCATCCCAACGTGCTGAGGCTACCATTTCTGCAATCCCCAGGGACAAGCAGAACACACTCGAGCACAGTAGAGCACTGAAATCCGCCGAATATCAGTGCACAGCACAAAGGTGAATGCTATGCTAACAAAACGTAGCATGACCGGTACTAACCCAGAGCAACGTAGCTCAACATAACGTGCCGCGGCCACGATAGCTGGCCTCCCAGTGCCAAGCAGAACATATATTGGACAGTAGGACGCAGAAATCCGTCGAATCGCAGTGTATATTAGTAAAGTCTAAGCTACCCAAGTATAACCCAAACCATGGAGCCAAACCAGACGGAGCCTAACGCAACGTAACATGCTGCGACCACTTTTGCTGGATTCCCCGGGGTCAAGCTTAACATTGTAGAGCACAGTATAACGTAGAAATCCACCTAATATCAGTGTATACCACGAAAGGCAAAACAAACCTAACCTAACAAAAACAAACTTCACCTAACCGAACGCAACCTAACTCAAACTAACGTGCCGAGAACACTTCTACTGGCATCCCCATAGTGGAACGGAGTACAGTAGAGCAGTGTAGAGGACAGAAGACCGCCGAAGAGCAGATTGTAGCATAAAATGGAAGACACCCTAACATAACCTGTCCTAAACTAACTTAACGCCACGTAGCTGAACTCAACATAAGGTGGCGAGACCACAATTGCAGGCCACCCCAGAGTCAATCAGAGCATATTCTCCCCAGAGTCAATCAGGGCATACTAGAGCAATGTAGAGCGCGGAAGTCCACAGAATAGCGGTGTACACCACGTACGTCAAAGCTCTCCAAACCTAGCCCAGACTAACGTAACCTAGCCAAACGTAGCCTAACTATACCTAACGTGACTAGATCATTATTGCTAGCATCCCCAGAGCCGAGCAGAGTACATTAGAGCAACGAAGAGCGCAGAAATCCGCCGAATAGCAGTGTGTAGCACAAAAATCAAAGATATCCTGACCTAACCGCACTTAAACTAACCTAAGCAAACATAGAATAACTGAACCTAACGTGCCGCGAAAACTATTGCTGTGTTCCACAGTGACAGTCAGTATATGATAGAGCAAAGTAGAGCGCAGATGTCCATAAAATATCAGAGTTGTGCACATGTCAGTGCTATCCTAACCGAACCCAACGTAACCTAACATAACCAAACGTAACCTTACTCAACGTAACTTGCCGCGACAATTATTGCCGGCCTCCACGGAGCCAAAGAGAGCATAATAGTGGAGAGTGGACCACTGAAATCCGTAGAATCGCTGTCTGTAGCAGAAAAGTCGAAACGATCCAAACCTAACTAAAACTAATATAAAAAAACCAAATGTATCCTATCTAAACGTAACGTGCCGAGACAACTATTGCTGGCCTCCCTGTCGCCAAGCAGGGCATATTACAGGAGAGTAGAGCTCAGAAATCAATAGAATCTGAGTGTATAGCACGAAAGTCAAGGATATCCGGACCTAACCCAGAAAAATATGGCCTAACAGAACGAAGCCAAACGCAACCTGACGAGCCGCGACCACTGTTTCTGGGCGGAGCAGAGTAGAGCACAGTGGAGCGCAGAAGTCCACCAAAAGGCAGTGTATAGCACAAGAGTGAATTGTAACCAGACCAAACATAACCTAATATAACCAAACTACACGTAATCAAACGCAACCTAATATGTCGCTACCATTACTGCTGGCGCCCCATAGACGAGCTGGACATAATAGAGCACAGTAGAGCGCACAAGTCCATCGCACCCCAGTGTACTGCACAGAAGTCAAAGATATCTTGGACTAGTTCAGATATGCCAACAAAACGAAACGTAAACTAACCCAACCCATCAAACCACGGCCACTATTTCTGGCATCCCCAGAGCCCAACAGATTATAGTAGAGCACAGCAGGGCGCCGTAATCCAACGCATAAAGCTGTATACCACGAGAGTCAAAGCTATCCAGTCCTTTCCCAAAGCATTGTAGCCTAACCAGACGTAGCAAAACTGAACCTGACGTGCCGAGACTGCTATTGCTGGCTTCCTCAGAGCCAAGCAGAGCGTATTAGAGCACAGTAGGACGCAGAAATCCGCCGCATCGCAGTGCAAGTCACAAAAGCCGAAGATATTTTAACCCAACATGACCTAACCCACACTTACCAAACGTAACATAACTCAACGTATCGTGCCTATACCACTATTGCTGGCCCTCCCAGAGACAAGCTGAACATATTAGTGGAGAGCAGATAGCAGAAATCCATAGAATTGCATAGTATAGGATGGAAGTCAAAGCTATCCAAACCCAACCACAATGAATATAATTTATCCAAGCGGAGACTAATTCAACGTAACGAGCCGCGACCACTATTGCTGCTCTCCCGACGGCCATGCAGAATATAGTAGAGCACAGTAGAGCGCTGGAATGCACCGAATAATAGTGCGTACCGTGTGAGTCACATCCATCCAAACATAACAGAAGCAAACGTAGCCCATCACAACCTGACGTGCGGAGACAAATATTACTGTATTCTCCGGAGTAGGGGAGAGTATAGTAGAGCAATGTAGTGCGTAGATATCTACAGCATAGCAGCGTATAGCGCAAAAGTCAAAGGTAACCTATCCTAACGTAACAAAGCGTATCATAACCAAACGTAACCTAACCCGCCGCACAGAAGTGAAAACCACAAAAGGCCAAAATATCTTCACCTAGCATGTCATCATCTAACCTAGCCAAACGAAGAATAACTCAACCTAACGTGACAAGACCACCATTGCTGACCTCGGCAGCGCCAAGCAGAGCAAATTACAGCAGAGTAGAGCGCAGAAAACTACCGGATAGCAGTGTATAACACAAAAGTCAAAGCTATCCTCTCCAAAGTAACCAAACATAGCATAACCGAACGCAACATATCTCAGACTAACGTTCCGAGATCATTAATGTTGGCCACCACAAAGCCAAGCAGAGCATACTAGAGGAAAGTAGAGCGCTGAGGTCCACCGGACTACAGTTTATACCACGAAAGTCGAAGCAGTTCGGACTTAACCCAAAACAATATAACGACACCAAAGGTAGCCGAACCGAACCTAACGTGCCGAGAACACTATTACCGGCCGCCGCAGGGCAAAGCAGAAAATAGTACAGCACAGTGGAGCGCAGAAATGAACCGAATGGCAGTGTACAGGACAAAGGTCAAAGCAATACCTTTCTAACCAAACCAAGCGTAGCGGAGCCATGCATAAGCTAACAATACATGACGTGGAGAGACCACAATGTCTGCACTCCGCACAGCAGAGCAGAGTACACGAGAGAAGTGTAGATCGCTGAAATGCACAGAATAACGTTGTACAGCACAAAAGTCAAACTACTCCTCTCCTAACATAGCAAATCGTAACATAGCCAAACGTAATATAACACAATTCAACGTGCCGGACCACCATTGCTGACCACCAACAAGCCGAGCAGAACATATGAGAGGGTAGTAGAGCGCAGGAATCCATAGGACCGCAGTGTATAGCAGATAAGTCAAAACAATCCGAACAAAGCCCAAACAAATGTAACCTAAACAAACGTAGCCCAACACAAAACAACGTAACGCTACTACTACTGCTGGTCTCCCCAGGGACAAGCGGAATAGAGTATAGCACATTAGAGTGCAGAAAACCGCCGAATAGCAGTGAACAGTACGAATGTCATACCTATGCTCACCGAAAAAGCATAATCTAACGGACAAAACGTAACACGGCACAGCCTTACGTGCCGCGACCTATATTGCTGGCCACCCAGAGCCAAGCAGGAAATATTGGAGGGCAGTACAGCGCAGAAGCCCATCGCAAAGCTGCGTATAGCACAAAAGTCGAAGCTGTCGTACCCTAACCTAACCGAACGTAAAATAACGGAACGTAACGTGCCCAGTCCATTATTGCTGACTTCCCCATGGAAGAGCAGAGGGCACAAGAGCTATGTAGATCGTAGGAATACACCGAATATCAGTGTATGGCGCAAAAGCCAAAGCTATCCTATCCTAACCTGACTAAAGGTAACGACACCAAGCGTAACCTAACACAGCCATAAGTAACGAGACCCCTATTATTGGCCTCCGTAGAAACGAGAAGAATTTATTATAGCACATTGAACGCAGAAATCCAGCGTATAGCAGTGTATATCATAAGAGTCAATGCTATCTTTCCCTAACATAACAAATTGTCACAAAGCCAAACGTAACGTAATTCAAACCAACGTGTCGGACCACCGGTGCTGGCCGCACCATGTCCAGCAGAACATAGTAGAGCAGAGTAGAGCCAGAAGTCCACCGAATAACAGCGTACAGCACGAAAGTCAATGCTATCCTTAACGAACATTACCAAACCTATCCTTACCAAACGTAGACTAACTCAACATGACGCTACTACAATTGCTGGCCTCTCGGATCCAAGCAGGGCATATTAGAGCTCAGGAGAACGCAGATATCCACCGAAGATCGGTGTATAGCACAAAAGTCAAAGCTACCCAATCCCAACGTAACCAACCTACACATAACCAAACAAAACGTACTCAAACCAACGTGTCGAGAACACTACTGCTGACTTCCAGAGAACCAAGCAGAACACACTAGAGCGCAGTAGAACGCAGATGTACACCGACAAACAGTGTATAGCACAAAATCAAAAATATCCCATTCTAACCTAACGAATCTTAACGTAACATTAAGTAACGTAACTCAAAGTAACGTGCCGAGATCACTTCCGTTGGCCTCCCCAGGGCGCCGCGGAAAATAGTAGGGCAAGGTAGAGCGCAGAAATGCATGGAATAGCAGCGCGTAGCAAAAGTGTTAAGCTATTCACTCATAGTGTGACAAATCGTAACATAACCAAATGTATCCTTACTAAGCATAACGTGCCGCGAACACTATTGATGTCCTCCCCGTGGCCGGGCAGAATGCACTAGAGCAGAGTAGAGCGTAGGAATCCATTGAATCGCAGTCTATAGCTCAGAATTCGGTGCCACACTGTCATTACCTAACCAAACGTAACGTAACCAAGTGCAACATAATGCAACCTAGCATGCAGAAACCACTGGTGCTGACATCCCCAGGGCCAAGCAGATAATGGTAGAGCAAAGTAGGACGCAGAAATCCACTGAAAAGCAGAGTACAGTACGAAAGTCAGAGCTGCCCTTACCGAAGTTATCCTAACCTAACCTAACGAAACGAAGCCTAACTCAACATAACTTGCCGAGACCACAATTGCTGGTCTCCCCAGATCCAAGCAGAACATATCAGAGCACAGTAGAGAACAGAAATGCACAGAACAGCAGTGTGTAGCAAAAAAGTCAAATCTATCCTGTTCTAACATAAAAAATCGTAACATATCCAGAAGTAACCTAGCTCAACCTGACGGATCGAGACCAGTTGTGTTGGCCACCGCAGAGCCTCGCAGAACATATTAGAGGAGGATAAAGGATAGAAATCCATGGAACCGCAGTGTAACGCATACAAGTTGAAGATTTCGTAACATAACCTGACCTAACCAAAACTAACCAAACGTAACCTAACTCAACCTAACGTGCCGGGACCGCAATTGCTGGATTTCTCAGAGCAAAGCAGAATACGTTTGAGCAACGCAGGGCGCAGAAATCCACATACTAGCAGTGTATAGAACAAAAGTTGAATGTTTCCTATCCTAACCTATCCAAACGTAACACAACCAAGCGTAACCTAATGCAACCAGACGCGGCGAGGCCGCAATTGCTGGCCTCCACAGAACCGAACAGTATATACATGACAACAGTAGGGTGCAGAATTCGATATATTGCAGTGTACAGCACAAATGTCAAAGATATCCAGACCATTCATGTAAAAGCCTTAACTAACCAAGCTTAGTGAACTCAACATTACGTGTCGAGACCACCATTGCTCCCCTCCACTGAGCCGAGCGGAAAATATTGGATCGCAGTAAAGCGAAGCAATCCAACGTATAGCAGTGCATAGCACAATAGTCAAAGCTACCGCACCGTGACCTAAACAAAATTAACATAGCCAAGCGTAACATAGCCCAACCTAACGTGCCGAAACCACTATTGCTACCCTCCGCAGAGTCTAGCGGAGCATATGACATGAGAGTAGAGCGCAGCAATACAAAGTATCGCAGTGTATGGCACAAAAGTCAAAGTTACCCAATCCTAACCTAGCCAAACGTATCGTAAACGAACGTAGCCTAACTCAGCCTAACGTGCCGAGAGCACTATTGCTCCCAACCCCAGAGAAAAGCAGAATTTACTAGAGCACATTACAGCGCAGAAGTCCACCGCATTGCGGTGTAAATCACAATAGTCGAAGCTACCCCATCTTAACCCAACCAAACTTAACGCAGCCAAATGGAACATGACTCCACCTAACGCGCCGCGGCCGCTATTGCTGGCCTCCCCAGAGTCGAGCAGAGTATAGTATGTCAGAGTAGGGTGCAGAAATCCACCGAATAACAGTCTACGACAAGAAAGTCAAAGCTATCCGAACATAACCCAGACGAGGATATCGTAAACAAACGTATCATAACACATAGCCAAGACACATAGCCAAGAAGAATGTAGTAGAGCGCAGCGGATCACAGAAATCCACCGAATAGCAGTTTAAAGCACAAAAGTCAAAGTAGCTAATCCTAATCTAGCCAAACGTAACACAATCCAACGTAATCTATTTCAGCCTAACATGACGAGACAACTATTGCTGACCTCCACAGAGACCAGAAGAGTATCCTAGAGCACAGTAGTTCGTATAAATTCTCCGCATTGCCGTGAAGAGCACAAAAGTCGAAGATTACCTAACATTACTTGACCTTACATAACAGGACCAAACGTAACATGCCACAAACTAAGGTGCCGAGACCATTATCTCTGGCCACCCCGGAAAAACGCAGATTGTAGTAGAGCACAGTAGATCACAGGAATCCGCCAAAAAGCAGTGCAAAACACGCAAGTCGTAGTAGCATATCCTAACCTAGCCAAACATGACATAAACAAACGTAGCCAAGCATAACCCAACATGGCGAGGCCACATCTGCTGGCCTCCACAGAGGCAAGCAGTATGCACTAGAGCGCAGTAGCGCGCAAAGGTCAATCGCATTGCTGTGAATAGCGCAATGGTCAAATATATCCCATTATGACCTGACCTAACCCAACCTTACCAAGCGTAGCACATCTCAAAGCACCGTGTCGCGACCACAGTTCCTACCCTCCGCTGAGCCAAACATAGCGTAGCAGAGCGCAGTTGATCACGGTATTCTACCGAATAACTGTGTACAGCTCTGAAGTCGAAGATATCCTAACAATACTTTACCTAACCTATCCCAACCAAACGTAGCCTAGCAGAACCTGACGTGTCGCGACCGCTATTTGTCGCCTCCCCAGAGTCGACCAGATTATTGTAGGGCAATATAGAGCGCAGAAATCAACCAAACAGCAGTGTATATCACTAAAATCAATGAAATCTTAACCATGCCTTCCTAACCTACCCTAACGGAACGTAATATAGCTCAACCTAACGCGCCGATATCACTATTACTTGCCACCACAGATCGTAGCAGAACATATTAGAGCGCAATAGAGCGGATGAATCCACCCAAAATCGGTGATGGCACAAAAGTCTAAGCCACCCTGTCCTAACATAACAAAAATTGACTTATGCGGACGTAGCCTAACTAAACCCAACGTGCAGGGACCATTATTGCTGGCTTTACCAAAGCCATACAGAAAATATTAGAACGCTGTAGGGAGCAGAAGTCGGAGGACAGCTGCTTACAGCACAGATGTCTATGCTACCCAATCCTAACCTCACCAAATGTAACAAAGGCCAGCGTGGCATATATCAAACTAACGTGCCTAGACACTATTGCTGACCTGCCCAGAGCCTAGCAGAAAATACTAGGGAACAGCAGAGCGCAGAAATCCACCTCATTGCAGTGAAGAGCATAAGAGCTGCTGATACCCTGGCATAACCTGTCCTAACCTATCCTAACCATTCGTAGCCTATCTCAATATGACGGGCAGAGACCGTTGCTCCTGGCCTCCCCATAGCCAGGCGGAAGGTAGTAGGGCACAGTAGATCGCAGACACACACGGAATAACAGTGCATAGCACGAAAGTCAATGCGACCTTAAAAATACTGAACCCAACCAAACCTATCGAAACGTAACCAAACTCAACCTAAAGCGCCTAGACCACTATTACTGGCCTCCCTAGTGCCAAGCAGAGCATATTAGAGCACGCAAGACCGCAGAGATGTACAGAAAATAGGTGCATACCATGAAAGTGGAAGTGGCCTGTCCTAACCTAGCCAAACGTAACATACCCAAACGTAGCCTAGCTCAACTAACATGAAAAGACGATTATTTCTGGCCACCACAGAGACAAACGGAATGTACTGGATCACATGCGAGCGCAGAAATCCTCCGAATAGCAGTGTATAAAACGACAGTCGAAGATAACATGACCGAGCTTGATATAACCCAACCTAACCAAACGTAACATAACACAACATAACGTGCCGAGGTCGCTGTCAGTGGAGCGCCGGAGCCAAACAGAAATATTGGAGCACAGTAGAGCGCAGACATCCGCGGATAGGAGTGTAGAGCACAAAAGTCCGAACTATCATACCCTCACATCCCAAACTTAACATAACCGAACGTAGCATAGCTCAACCTAACGAGCCGAAACAACTACTGCTGGCCTCCCAAGAGCCAAGCAGCAAATAATAGGGCACAGCTCAGCGACGAAGTCCACCTCATAACAGTGTATGGCACAAAGGTCGAAGGAGCGTATCCTAACCGAGCCAAACGTAACACATCCGAACGCAACATAGCTCAACCTAACATGGCGAGACCACTATTGCTAGCCCCCACAGATGCAAGCAGAATGTACTGCTGCGCTGTAGTGCGCAGAAAACCGCCACAATGCAGCAAATAGCACAAAAGTCGAAGAAACCCTAACCAAACATAATCTAACCTAACCAAACAAAACGTAGCATGGCACAAAATAAACTGCAGCGGCCACTACTCCTGGTCTCGCCAGAGCAAAGCAGAATGTGGTAGAGTATAGTAGATCACAAAAATCCACCGAATAACAGTGTATAGCTCGAAAGTAGAAGATACACTGACCAAACTTAAACTAACCGAACCAAACCAATCGAAGCATAACTAAACCTAACATGCCACGGCCACCATTTCTCGCCTTCCCAGGGCCGAGGAGAGCATAGTAGAGCAATGCAGAGCGCAGGGATTCACCAAATAGTAGTGCAAAGCACAAAAGCCGAAGAAATTCCAACCGAGCCCTCCTAACCTAACACAAAGAAACGTAACCTAAATCAAGCTGGCATACCGGGAGTAACATCACTGGCCGCCCGGGGCCAAGCAGGATATGTCAGAGCCCAGTAGATCGCAGAAATCCATCGAATAGCAGAGAACGCCACAAAAGTGTAAGCTATTCCACCCTAACCCAACAAAACGTAACATAAGCAGACATACCTAAACCCTACCTAACGTGACAAGACATCGATTGCTGACCTCCATAGAGAAAAGCAGAGTGCACCAGAGCACAGTATTGCGCAGAAGTCCACCGCATTGCATTGAATAGCACCGAAGCCATAGATAGCCTAGCATAACCTGCTGTAACCTAACCTAACCAATCGTAGCATAACAAAGCATTACGTGCAGTGACCATTGCTTTTGGCCTGCACGTAGGCAAGCTGAATGTAGTAGAGAAGAGTAAATCACAAAAACCCAAGGAAGAACGGTGTATAGCACAATAGTCAAAGCTACACTGCCCAAACTTAGCCTAACATAACCCAATCTATAGTAGCGTAAGTTATCACAACGTGCGGCGGCCCATATTGCTGTACACCCCAGAGACAAGCAGAGTATAGTAGACCACAGGCGAGCTCAGGGAACCGCGAATAGCAGTGTATAGCACGAATGTCAAAGAAAACCTGACCGAGCTTGACATAACATAACCAAACCAAACCTAACGAAGCTCAACCTAACGTGCCGAGACCACTATTGCTAGGCACCCCATTGACCAGCATATCATATTAGAGCACACCATTGCGCAGAAACCCACCGAAGAGCGCTGCAAGGCACAAAAGTCGATGTAGCCTGTCCTAACCTAGACAAACGTAACACAACACAACGTAACCTATCTCAGCGAAACATGACGAGACAACTATTGCTGACCTCCGCAGAGACAAGCAGAGTATCCTAGAGCGCAGAAGTTCGTAGAAATCCACCGCATTGCCGTGAAGAACACAAAAGTCGAAGATATCCTATCATAACCTGACCTAACGTAACTTAACCAAAGGTAGGGTAACTCAACAGAGCGTGCCGCGACCACTGCTGTCCGACTCCACAGAGCCATGCAGAGTACAGTAGAGCATAGTAGATCACTGGAACCCGTCGGACAATAGGATATAGCAAGAAAGTCGAAACCAACGTGACCAAACATAACCCAACATGACCAAATCTAGCGTAGCGTAACTCAACAGAACGTGCCGCGACGACTGCTCCTAGCATCCACAGAGCCAAGTGGAATGAAGTGGAGCGCAATCCTGCGCAGAAATCCACCGAACGTCAGTGTATAGCACGAAAGGAAAAGCCACCCTTACAAAACTTATCGAAACCTAAACAAATCAAACGTAACCTAACTTAACCCAACGTACCGAGACCAACATTGCTGGTCCACTAGAGCCAAGCAGAAAATTCTTGAGCACAGTAGAGCGCAGAAACCCACCGGTCTGCAGTGTACAGCACAAAGGTCAAAGATAACTTAACCAAGCCTTGCCAAACCTAAGCAAACCACAAGTACCATAACTCAGAGTAACGTGCCGAAGCCGCTATTGCTGTCCTCCGCAGACAAAGAAGAGCATATTGCAGCACAGTAGAGCGCAGAGATCCGACGAATAATAGTGTATAGCTCATAAGTCTTAGCCCTCCTAACCGAAGTTAGGCCAACCAAGGTAGCATAACGTATCCTAATTAAACCTAAGGTGCCACGCCCACTATTGCTGGCCTCCACAACGTCGAGTAGGTTACGATAGAGCAAAGCAGAGTGCACAAATTCACCGAATAGCCGTATATAGCACAAGAGCCGAAGCTGTCCTATTCTAACCTAACCAGACGTAACGCAAACAAGCATAACTTTAATCAACCTAACGTGCCGAGGCATCTGTTGTTGACATCCCAAGAACCATGCAGAACACATCACATGAGGGTAGAGCTCAGAAGTCCATTGAATCGCAGTGTATGTCACAGAAGTTAAAGCTGCCCTATCCTAACCTAGCCAAGTTTAACGTACCCGAACGTAACCGAAACCGATCTAACAAGCCAAGGACACCACAGCAACGCCCCCGAGGTTCAAGTACAATATACTAGAGCACAGCAGAGCGCAGAAATCCACCGCATTGCAGTTCATAGCACAAGAGTGTGCGATACCCTAACCCAACCTGACAAAACCAAAACTTACCGAACGTATCATAACTCGGCATTACGTTGCGAGGCCGCTATTGCTGACCTCCTCAGGGCCAAGCAGAGCATATTAGAGCACAGTAGATCGCAGAAATTAACCGAATAGGAGTGTATAGCGGAAAAGTCAAAGCTACCCTCTACTAACATAGCCAAACACATCACAACCGTACGTGACATGACGTTGACTAATGTGCCAAGGCCACTATTTCTGGCATCCAAGCGCCTATCTGAATATGCAGGAGCGCAGCGGAACACAGGGATAAACGTCATTGCTGTGTGTAGCACAAAGGTGAACGATATCCAAACCTAACCCAACCAAACCAAAACTAACCAAATGTAGCATAACTCAACATAACGTGACGAGAGCACAATTGCTGGCCTCTCGAGGGGCAAGCAGAACATATTAGAGCTCCGTAGAGCGCAGAAATCCATCTAAGAAACGTGCATAGCACAACAGTCAATGCTATCCTGCTTTAACCGGACCAAACGTAACATGACTCTACCTAGCATGCAGAGACGCCTCCTGCTGGCCTCCCCAGAGCCAAGCAGAGTATGCTAGAGCAGAGTAGAGCGCAGGAAAAGTACGGAAAAGCTGTGTATAGCACAGATGTAAAAGCTACCCTATCCCAACGTAACCAGAAGTAGCAGAACCAAACGAAACATAAGTGAACCTAATGTGCCGAGACCGCTACTGCTTCCTTCCCCAGTGCCAGTCAGAATATATCGGAGTGGAGTAGATCGCTGGAGTCCACAGAATCGCGGCGTAAAGCAGAAAAGACATATCTATCCTGTTCCATGGTAGCCAAGCGTAACATAACCGAACGTAGCCTATCGCAAATGAAGCGCCAAGGTCACTACTGCTGGCATCCCAAGATCCAAGCAGAATATACTTGAGCACAGTCGTGCGCAGAAATCCACCGCTGTGCAGTGTATAGCACAAAAGTCGAGGGTATCGTATCCTAACCTGATCTTAACTAACGTATCCAAACGTAGTTTAACTCAACATAGCGTGGCGCGACAACTGTTGGTGGCATCCTAGATCAAAGCAGAGCGTATTAGATGAGAATAGAGAGCAGAAATCCTTAGAATCGTAGTGCTTAGCAGAGCATCATAAGTTATCCAAAGCTAACCCAGACAAACGCAACATAACCAAACGTAACATAACTGAACCTAACGCGCCGCGGCTACTACTTCTGGCTTCCCCAGAGAAAATCAGAACACATTACAGCACAGCAGAGAGCAGTAATCCGCCGAGTAGCAGTTTATGGCACAAAAGTTAAAGCTGTTCTATCCTAACGTAACAACGTTACATATCTTAAACTAACGTGCCGGGATCACCATCGGTGGACTTTCCAGAACCGAGCAGGGCATATTAGGGTTCACTAAAGCGTAGAATTCCACCGAATTGCAGTGTATAGCGCAAAAGTCAGTGCCACCCTAACCAAACCCTACCTAGTCTAGCCTACCCAAGCGTAACATAGCTCCACTTTACGTACAAGGACCACCATTTCTGGCATCCCCACAGTCGAGCATAGAATAGTAGAGCAACGTGGATTGCAGAAATTCAACGAATAGCAGCGTATAGCATAAAAGGCGAAGCTGTGACATCCTAACCTAACAAAAAGTGACGTATCCAAACGTAACATATCTCAACCTAACGTGACGAGGCCACTATTGCTGAGCTCCGCAGGGCCAAGCAGATTACACTAGAGGACAGAAGAGAGCAGAAATCCGCCGCATTGGTGCGTATAGCACAAAACTCGGAGATATTTAACCCTACCAGACCTAACCTAACCTAACCAAACTTAGAATAACTAAACCTAGCGAGCTGAGACATCTAATGCTGGCCTTCGCAGAGCCAAGCAGGACATGTTAGTGCACAGTAGAGCGCAGAAATTCACATTATAGCCGTGTGTAGCACAAAAGTCAAATCCATCCCGACCGAACCGAACCCAACCTATCCAAATCAAACGTTACCTAACTCAACCTGTTGCGCCGCGGCAGACATTGCTGGCCTCCCCAGTACCGAGAAGAGTGTAGTAGAGCGGTGAAGAGCGCAGGAATCCGCCGAATTGCAGTATATAGCCCAAAAATCAAAGTTGCCGTACCCTAACCTAACCAGGCGTAACACATACAAACGGAACTTAACTCAACCTAAAGTGCCTAGGCCACCATTGCTGGCCTGCCTATCGCAAAGCAGCTCATACTGGAGGAGAGTGGTGCGCAGAAGTCAAAAGAATGGCAGTGTACAGCAGAAAGGACAAAGACACCCAAACGTAACCCATGCCAACGTATCCAAATAAAACGTTGCCAGACACAGTCCAACGTGCCACGACCGCTGCTGCTGGTCCCCCCTGAGTCGAGCAGCGTATAGTACAGCTATGAAGAGCGCTGTATTCCGCCGAATGGAAGTTTATGGCACAAAAGTCAAAGCTACCCTATCCTAACTTAACAAAACGTAACATAAGCAGACGTAACGTAACCCAACCTGACGTGCCACGAAAGCTACGACTGGCCTCACGCGAGGAAAGCACAGTATGACAGAGCAAAATTGAACGGTGGGATCTTGCGAGCAGCAATGCAGAGCAAAATGTTAGGAGATATCTTAACCTAATCTGACGTAAGCTGACATTGTCAAACGTAACCAATCCCAACCTACCGCGCCTAGCCCACAATTGCTAGCCTCCCCGCCTCCATACAGGGCATATTAGAGAAGAGTAAAGCACAGAGGTCCATAGAACGTTAGTGCCTAGCACGAAAGTCAAACATAATAAATAAAAACCTAACATAACTGATCCTAACTCGCCGCGGCCACTATTTTAAGCATTCCCAGATGAACGCAGGGAATATTAGACACAGGAGGGCGCTGAGGTCCTTAGAAAGGCATTGCATGACACGAAGGTCGAAGATATCCTATCCTAGCCTAACCAAACGTGACCTAACCGGGCGCAGCTTAACTCAATGTACCGTTCCTATACCACTATTGCTGGCCTCCCCGGCGCCAAGCAGAGTATATGAGAGCACAGTAGAGCGCAGGAGTCCAACGAATAGTAGTGTACAACACTGAGGTCACAGCTATCCTGTCCTAACCTAACCAGACGTAATGTAAGCAGACGTAACGTAACCCAAACTGACGTGCGGCGACCGCTGTTGCTGGTCTCACGGGAGCTAAGCACATTACAACGGAGCAATGTAGAATCGTCCGAGAAGCAGTGTAATGCGTTAAAGTCGAAGCCACCCTAACCAAACGTAACCTAGGCAAACACATCCAAACGGAACATAACTTTACCAAACTTGCCGAGAGCACTATTTCTATCATCCACAGAGGCAGGATGAGTCTGATAGCGTACAGGAGAGCGCAGAAGCCCATAGAGTAGCAGAGTGCATCACAAACGTCGAAGATACCATAGCCTATCCCAATGTAACCTAATCTAACCAAACGCTATGTAGCCTAACCTAACGTGCGGCGACCACTACTGCTGGCAACCAGGAGTCGAGCAGAGTGTAACAGAGCAATGTCGAGCGCAAGAATCCACCGTGTAGCCGTGTATAGCGCAAAAGTCAAAGCTACTCTCTCCTAACCTAACCAAACGTAATATAACCAAACGCAACGCAACTAAGTCTAATTTGCCGAGACCAATGCCGCTGGCCTCGCCAGAGCTAGGCAGAATATATTTGAGCAACGAAGATCGCAGGAATCCACCGAATAGCTGTGCATAGCACAAAAGTCGGATATATTCTATCCAAAAATAACCTAACGAAGCATATCCAAACGAACATAACTCAACCTAACGTGCCTACACCGCCACTGCTTACCTCCCCAGAGACAAGCACAATTTACATTAGCACAGTAGAGCGCAGGCAGTCACCAAAATGCAGTGCATCGCAAAGAAGTGAGAGGCAACCTAAGCTAATCTAACATAAGCCAACCTAACCAAACGTAGACTGACTGAACATAACGTGCCGCGATAACTATTGCTGGCCTTGCCAGAGTCGAGCAGAGTATATTAGATTACAGTAGACCGCCGAAATCTACATAAAAACAGTGTATACAACGAAAGTCAAGTCTATCCAGACATATCATAGCAAACATAACCAAACCTACCGCAGGCTAACTCACACTAACGTGCCGGGAACACTGTTACTGGCCATCCCTGAGGCGAGCAGAGTACAGTAAAGCAGGATAGACTGTAGAAATCCCACTAATAAAAGTCTATATCTCAAAAGGCATAACTATTCTGTCCTAACTTAACCAATCGTAACCTAACCAAACGTAACCAAACTCAACCAAACGTGCCGCTACCACTAACGCTGGCTTCCCCAGAGCCAAGCAGAACATATTAGAGGAGAGTAGGGCGCAGAAATCTATAGAATTGCAGTGTACACCAGAAAAGTCGAAGGTATCGAAACCTAACCCAAACTAACGTAACCTAACCTAACGTAGCTAAACTCAACGTATCGTGCCGTGGCCATTATTTCCGGGCACCCAGGGTCTATCAGATTAGAGTAGAGCGCAGCAGGGGGCAGGAACCCACCGTATAACAGTGTACAGCACGAAAGTCAAAGCTAACCATACCAAACTTAGCCTAAGGTAACATAACAGAACGTAACCCAACTTCACCTAACATTCTGCGACCACTACTGCTGGCCTCGCCAGGGCCAAGCAGAATAGACTAGAACCGAGTAGAGCGCAGGAATCCACCGAATATCGGTGTATAGCGTAAAAGACAAAGCTATATTATTCTTAACTAACCAAACATAATATAACCAAACGTAATCTATCTCAAACTCACGTGCCGAGACCACTATTGCTGTCCTCCCAAGAACCGAGAGAAGCTTACTAGAGTACAGTAGAGCGCAGAAATCCGACGAACTACAGTCTACACCACGTGAGTTAATGCAGTCCAAACCTAACCGAAACTAACGTAACCTAACCAAACGTAGTGTAACCAAGCCATACGTGCCGAGATCGCCATTACTGGAATCCCCAGGGCCGAGCGGAGTATTGTAGAGCACAGTATAGCGAAGAATGCTCTAAAATAGCAATGTATAGCACAACAGTTAAAATTATCATAAGCTAACTAGACGTAGCCTAACCAAACCGAACGTAGAATAGATAAACCGTACGTGCCGAGACATATATTGCTGGCATCCCCAGAGCCAAGCAGCATATATGATAGGAAAGTGGAGCTCAGAAGACAACAGAATGGCAGTGTATATCTGAATGGTCAAAGCTACCCAAACCTAACCCATGTTAACATAAGACAAACAAACGCAACCTGACTCAACATATCGTGTCACGACCGCCATTGCTGGCCGCACCGGAGTCGAGCAGAGAATAGTAGAGCAATGAAGAGACGCAGAAATGCACGTAATTGCAGTGTATAGCGCAAAAGTAACAGCTATCCTGTCCTAACCTCACCGAACATAAACTTACCGAACGCATCTTTACTCAACCTATATTGACGATGCCACTATTGCTGAAATCGCCAGCGCCAAGCAGGGCATACTAGAGCAGAGTAGATCGCAGGAGTCCTCCGAACAGCAGCGTATAGCACAAAAGTCATAGGAATCCTATCCTAACCTAACCATACTTGACATAAGCGGACGTAACGTAACCGAACCTGACGTGCCACGACCGCTGTTGCTGGCCTCACGGGAGCTAACCAGATTACACCAGAGTAACATAGGACTCTTTAACTTTCCGAATAGCAGTGTATGGCGCAAGAGTCAAAGCCATCATAACTCGACGTAGCCAAACCTGACCTGACCAAACGTAACATAACTAAACCTAACCTGCGGAGAGCACTATTCCTGGCGCCCGCAGAGACAAGCAGATTGCGATAGCGCAGAGATTAGCGCAGGTGTCCATAGAAAAAAAGTTTGCAGCACAAGAGCCACAGCTATTCTACCCCAACTCAACGTAATCTAATGTATCCAAACGTAATCCATCTCAACCAAACGTGGGGCGACCATTACACCTGCCCCCCGATAGTCGAGCAGAGCAGAGTAGAGCAGTGTAGAGCTTTGCACTCCAGTGAGGCGGATTTCTGTGATCTACTGTGCTCTAGTATATTCTGCTAGGCTCTGGGGATGCAAGCAATAGTGGCCTCGGCAGGTTAGGTAGAGTTCAGGAACGTTCGGTTATGTTACGTTTGGTTAGGTTAGGGTAAGATAGCTTCCACTGTTTACAACTCACTGCTATACGTTGTATTTCTGCGCTCTACTGCACTTTATTATGTTCTGCTTTGCTCTGGGGAGGCCAGAAATGGTGGCTTCGGCACGCAAGTATGAGTTATGTTAGGTTTGGTTAGGTTGAGTTAGGACAAGTTTGGTACGGGTAGCTTTGGCTTTAGCGCTATACATGGTTATTGCGAGGACTTCTGCCCACTGCTGAACACCAGTGTAATCTGCTTGGCTATGTGGATGCCAGCAGTAACATTCTCGCTACGTTAGCCTGTCTCATGTTGCGTTTGCATATGTTATGTTTGGTAACGTTAGGTCAGGGTAGCTGTGCCTTTTTGTGCTGTATAGTGCATTTCGGATGATTTCTGCTCTCTACATTCTTTACTATAAGCTGCTTGCCCCCCGGGAGGCCAGCAGTAGTGCTCGCCGCATGTCAGGTTGAGTTAGATTACGTTTGGCTATGTTGTGTTAGGTCACGATAGCTCTGACGTTTGTGCTACACACTGCTATTCTATGGTCTTCTGCGCTCCTTTGTGCGCCAACGCACTAAGCTTGTCTATGCTGGCGCCAGGAATCGTGCTCGCGGCACGTTAGGTTGAGTTCCGTTAAGTTCCGTTAGGTTTGGTTTGGATAACGTTGGTGAGGATTTCTTTGACTTTTGTGGTGTACGCTGCTATTCGGTGGATTTCTGCGCTCTACCGTGCTCTAATATGCTCGATTGGCGTTGCGGAGACCAGCAATAGCGGTCGTGGCACGATAGGTTGCGCTATGTTACGTTTAGAGAGGTCGTATTACGATAGGTTATGTTGGGATGGCTTTGACTTTGTGCCATACACTGCTATTCCGCCGATCTCTGCGCTCTATTGAGCTCTAACATTGTCTGCTTGGCTCTGGGGAGGCCACCAATAGAGGTCTCGACTCGTTACGTTTAGTTCTTCCACGTCCGGTTTGGTTATGTTGGGTCTGGTTAGGTTTGGATATCTTTGACTTTTGCGCTATACATTGCAATTGTAAGCTTTCTGCGCTCTGCAACGCTCTAGTGTATTCTGCTTGTCTGTGGGGATGCCAACAGTAATTGTCTCCAGCGTTCGTCAGAGTTATGTTGCGTTTGGTTATGTTACGTTCGGTCATGTCAGGATTGCGGAGCTTAGACTTTTGTGCTGTACACTGCTATTCGGAGGATCACGGCGTTCTACATTGCTCTACTATACGGTGCTCGACTCGCGGTAGGCCAACCATAGTGGCCTCGGCACGCTAGGTAGAGTCATGTTCGCTTTGCTTGGCTATCTTAAGTTAGGTTAGGTTCGTGTATCTTTGGCGATTGTGCTTTACACTCATGTTCAGTCGATACCTGCGTCCTGCGTTGCTCTGCTAGCATATGCTTGCCGCTGGGGAGGCCACCAACAGCGGTAGTCTCACGGTTGGTTTGGTCAGGTTACACTTCGTTAGATTAGAGTAGGTTAAGCTTGGCCAGGATGGCTTTGACGTTTGTGCTATACACCGCTATTCGGTGGATACCAGCAGCCTACTGTTCTCTAGTTTATTCTGCTTGGATATGGGGAGGCCAGCAGTATTGATCACGGCACACTCGTCTGGGTTATGTTGCGTTTGGCTTTGTTACGATTTGTTACGTTAGGATAGCATATATTACACTTTTGCGCCATATACTGCTATCCGATGGATTTCTGCGCTCTTCATTGCGCTATCACACATAGCTCGTACCTGTGGACGCCACGAATAATGCTCTCGTCTCGTTAGGTTGAGTTATATCACGTTTGGTTATGTTATGTTTAATTAGGTTCGATTAAAGCGGCTCTGACTTTTGTGCTGCACACTGCTATAATCTGCTTAGCTCTCGTGAGGCCAGCAGTAGCGGTCGCGACACATCAGTTTTTGTCACGTTACGTCTGCTTATGTTACGTTTGGTTAGGTTAGGATAGGCATATTTTGACTTTTGTGCTATACATTGGTATTCTGTGGATTTCAGCGCTCCATAGCGCTCCAGTGTGGTCAGCTTGGCACTGGGAAGGCCAGCAATAGTGGTCTCTGCGCGTTGCTATGCGGTAGGTTAGGTTCGGCTTGGCTAGGTTGGGATAGGTTTGGCCAGGATAGCCCCTACTTTTGTTCTATGCATAGCTATTCGGTGGATTCCTGCTCCGTACTGTGCTCTTCTATAATCTGCTCTACTCTGTTCATGTCAGCAAGCGGAGTTATGTTCCGAGTGTCTATGTTACGTTTGGATACGTTAGGGTAAGGCATTATTGACTTTTGTGGCATACACTGCTATCTGGAGGATTTCTGCGATGAACTGTGCTCTAATATCCTCTGCTTGGGCCTAAGGAGGCCAGCAATAGCTGTCCCGGCACGTTAGGTTGAGTTAGGGTACGCTCGGCATGACTAGGTATGGTTAGATTTGGATAGGATAGTTCTGAGTCTTGTGCTATACACTGCCATTCGGTCGGTATCTGCGGTCTGCATTGCTCTGTTAGTCTCTGCTTGTCTCTGGAGAGACCAGCAATGGTGGTCGTGGCACGTTTTGTTGGGTTATGTTACGTTCGGTTAGGCTAGTGTAGGCTAAGTTCGGTTAGGATGGCCTTGACACTTGTGCTATACACTGCTACTCGGTGGACTCCTGCGCTCTACTCTGCTCTGCCATATTCTGCTTGGCTCCGGGGAGGCCAGTAGTAGTGCTTTCGGCACGTCAGACTGAGTCAGGTTGCGTTCGGTTATGCTACGTATGGTAACTTTAGGATGGAGTGGCTGCGACGTTTGTCCTATATGCTGCTCTTCGGTTGATTTCTGCGCTCTACATTGCTCTACTATCGCCTGCTCGACTCTCGGGTGGCCAGCAACAGTGGTCGCAGCGCGGTAGTTTGATATATTATACGTTCGGCTAGGTTCGGTTACGCAGCGTTAAGTTAGGATAGCTTTGACTTTACTGCTACATGCTGCTGTTCTCTTGACTTCTGCTCTCTACTGTGCGCTATCACACTCCGCTTGTCACTGGGGACGCCAGGAATACTGGCCGCTGCACGTTAGGTTGAGTGATATTACGCTTGTACATGCGAGCTTTTCTATGATTGGCTGCGATAGCTTTCACTTTTGCTCTATACGCTGGTATTAGATGGATTTCTACTCTCTGCAGTGATCTAATGTGCTGTTATTTGCTCTGGGGAGGCCAGAAATCGGGACTGCGGCACGTTAAGTTGAGTTAGCTTACGTTCTGTTAGGTTCGGTTCCTTTGGGTTAGGTTAGGTTTTCTTTGACTTTTGTGCCATACGCTGCCATCCTATGGACTCCGGCGGACTACTCTCCCCCAACATGCCCTGCTTGGAGAAGGGTTGACCAGCAACTGCGGGCTAGGGACGTTGGGTTGGGTTAGGTTCCGTTTCCTTATGTTATGTTTGGTAACGTCGGGTAAGTATGTCTTCGACTTTTGTGATATACACTTCAATGCGGTGTATTACTGCGCTCTATTTTGATCTAGTATGTTGTGCTTCGATCTGGTGGGGCAAGCAGTAGTGTTCTCAGCCCGTTAGGTAGAGCTAGTCTGCGATCGTCTATGTTAAATTTGGTTATGTTAGCAACTGTGGTCGCAGCACTGTGGTTTGAGTTAAGCTACGTTTGGCTTTTTAGGTTGTGTTAGGTTTGGTTAGGATAGCTTTGACCTTTGCGCTGTACAATGTTATTCGGACGATTTCTGCGCTTTTCATTGCTCTACTTTGCTCCACTCGGCTCCGGGAATGCCAGCAATGGCGGTCGCGGCACGATGGGTTGATTTAGTTTACGTCTGGATTGGTTTGGTTATGTTAGATTTGGCAGGATGCCTTCGACTTTTGTGCTATACGCTGCGGTTCGTGCGATATCTGCGCTCTGCATTGCTATACTAGCCTCTGATTGCCCCAGGGGAGGCCAGCAATAGTGGGTTATGTTACGTTTGGTTATGTAAGGTTTGGTAAGGTTAGGATAGGATGGCTTCGGCTTTTGTGCTATACAATGCTATTCGATGCATTTCTGCGCTCTACTGTGCTCTATTATATTCCGCTTGTTTCTAGGGATGCCAGAAATAGAGGTTCGGGCCCTTTATGTTTGGATACTCTACGTTCGAATAGGTTAGGTTCTGTCAGGTTAGTTTCGGTCAGGTTAGGTTAGGTTATCTTTGTCTTTTGTGCAATGCAAAGCTGATTGGTGGCTTTCTGCACTCTATTGAGCTCTAGTATTCCCTGCTTGTCTCTGGCGATGCCAGAAATAGTGGCCTCGGCACGTTAGGGTAAGTCATATTGCGCTTGACTCTATTACGCTTTGACCGGTTAGGACAGTGTTGCTTTGAATATTGCGCTGTACACTGCTATTAGGCGGATTTCTATGCACTACGTTGCTCTATCATAATCTGTTCGACTCTGCGGAGGCAAGTAATAGCGGCCTCGGTCCGTCGTGTTGAGCTAGGTTACGTTCGTGTAGATCTGGGTGGGCTACGTTTGGTTAGGATAGGTTTTACTTCTGTGCTATGCACTGCAATTTGGTGGACTTCTGCACACAACTGTGCTCCAGCATGTCCCGCTTGTCTGTGCGGAGGGTACAAATAGTGTTCTCGTCACGTTAGGTTGAGTCGGATTACGCTTGGTTATGTCAAGTTTGGTTAGGATAGGACAGGATAGCTTCGACATTTATGCTACACACTACTATTCGGTGGGTTTTTGCGCTCTACTAAGATTTAGTCCTATCTGCTTTGGTTTGTTGAGGCCAGAAATGGTGGCGGTGGCGCGCTAGGTAGGGTTAGGTTCATTCAGTCGTGTTTCGTTTTGATAGGTTGGGATAGCATAACCTCAACTTTTGTGCTATACACTGATATTCGGAGGATTCCTCCGCTCTTCATTGCTCTACTATACTCTGCTCGACCCTGGGGAAAACAACAACACCGGTCATAGCGCGTTACGTTCAGACTGGCTACGTTAGCTTATGTTACTTTTGTATGGGTTAGGTCTGGATATATTTGACTTCCCTCCTGTACACTGCGATTCCATGGATTTCTGCGCCCCACTCTTATCTAATATCTTCTGCCTGGCTCTTGGGAAGGCCGCAATAGTGCTGGCGGCGCGTTAGGTCGACTTTGGTAGTGTTCGATAACGTTGCGGTTGGTTAGGTTACGATAATGTACCTTTGACTTTTGTGCTCCATACTGCTTTTCGTTAGATTTCTTCGTGCTACCGTTGTCTAATATGCTCTGCGTTGCACTGTGGGGGGGGGGCAGACGTAATGATCTCGGAACGTTAGGTTTTGTTAGGCTACGTTTGGTTTGGTTACGTTCGTCTGGGTTAGGTTTGGATAGCTCTGGCTGACGCGGTATTCATTGCTTTTCGGTGGCTTTCTGCGTTCCACTGCCCTTTAGTATATTCCGCTTAGCTCTGTGGAGACAGGCAATAGTGGTATCTGAAAGTTAGGTTGAGTTAAGTTACGTTCGGTTGTGCTGCGTTTTGTTATGTTAGGATATGGTAGCTCCGGCTATTGGGATGTGTACTTCGATCCTATGGATTTCTGCGCTCTACTCACCTCTAGTATGTTCAGCTTCACTCTGTGGAGAGCAGTTATAGAGGTCGCGGCAAGTTAGGTTGGGTTATGTAACGTTTGGCTAGGCTAGGTTTGGTTTCGTTTGGTTAGGATGGCTTGAACTTTTGTGTTATGCACTGATACTCGGTGGATTTCTGCTCTCTACTGTGCTCCAGTATGTACTACTTGGCTATGGGTAGCTCAGCAATAGAGGCATCGGCTAGTTACATTTAATTACTCTACGTTCGGCTGGATTAGGTTATGTCACGTTATGTTAGGGTACCTTTGACTTTTGCGCCACACAGTAATCGTGGCCTTGGCACTTTAGCTTGAGTTAGGCTACGTTTGGATATTTCCTGTTTGTTTGGATTAGGCTTGGATAGGTTAGACTTTTCTGATATACACTGCGATTCGATGGATATCTGCGTTCTCATACCCGATAATATGTTCTGCTTGTCTCTTGGGATACCAGCAGTCGTGGTCGCGGCACGCTAGCTTGTGTTGTGTTACGTTTGGTTATATTAAGATTGGCTATGTTCGGCGGTGCTATTTTCGACTTTAGTGCCCAACACTGCTCTTCGGTGGATTTCTGCGCTCTAATGTGCTCTAGCGTATTCTGGTTGTCTCTGGGGAGACCAACGATGGTGGTCTCGGCACATTAGGATAAGTAAGGCTGCTTTTGTTTGTACTACGTTTGTATAGGCAAGGATAAGATAGCTCTGACTTTTGTGCTATACCCTGCTTTTCGGTGGATTTATGCGCTCTACATTGCTCTATAGAACTCAGCTCGACTCTCGTCAGTAGACGAGCAGGCACGATCGGTTGCGCTTGGTTACGTTCGGCTGTGCTAGGATTTGCGACGTCAGTTTATGGTACATCTCACTTTTGTGCTAAATACTTCTTTCGGTGGAATTCTCCTCTCTACTGCACTCTAATATGTTCTGCTGTTATCTGCGCAGGCAAGCAATATTTTTCGTGGCACGTTTGTTTGAGATAGGTTACGTCTGGCATAGCTAGGTTAAGAAAAGTTAGGATAGGATATCTTCGACTTTTGTGCTACACACTGGAATGCGGTGGATAATTGTGCTCTACTGTGCTCTAGTATAATCTGCTTGGCTCTGGGGAGGCGAGCAATAGTGGACACATCGCGTATGGTTGAGATAAGCTACTTTCGGTCCTGCTTCATTTGGCTACCTTGGGATAGGGTAACTTCGACTATTGCGTTATGCAGTGCAATTCTTCGGACTCCTGCGCTCTGCTCTCCTCTAATACGTGCTGCTTGTTTCTGAGGAGGGCGGCAGTAGTCGTCTCGGCACGTTAGGAGGTGTTAGGTTACGCTTGATGCGTCACGCTTGGCTAGGTTAGGATATGCTAGCTTTGACTCTTTTGCAGTACACTGCTATTCGGTCGATATCTGCTCTCCGCATTGCTCTACTTCCATCCGCTTGTCTCTGTGGAGGCCTGCAATAGCGGTCGTGGCACATTCGGTAGGGATATGGTGCGGTCGGTTTGGTTAGATTAGGTTCAGTTTGGTTGGGATACATTCGAATTTTGTGCTACACACAGCTCTGATACAGATTTCAGCGCTCTTCTGAGCGCTATCGCATACTGCTTGCCTCTGTGGACGACAAGAATAGTGCTCCAGGCTCGTTAGGTTCTGTTATACTACGTTTGGTTAGATTTTTGATAGGTTAGCTTTGAATTTTGAGGTATACACTGCTGTTCGGACGGTTTCAGTGTTCTACATTGCTCTTCTATATTCTGCTTGTCTCTAGTGAGACCAGCAATAACGGTTGTGGCACGTAAGGCTTAGTTACGTGACCTCTGCATATGTTACATTTGGTCAGGTTTGACAGGATAGCTTTGACTTTCATGCTATACCCTGCGATTTGGTGGATTTCTGCTGTGTACTGTGCTCCTAGATGCGCTGCTGGGCGCTGTAGAGGCCAGCTATAGTGGTCCCGCCAAGTTAGGTTGGCAAACGTTACGTTTGCTTGTGTTATGTTTGATATCGTTAAGTTTAGGTTGCATCGACTTTTCTGCTATACACTGCGATTCTACAGATTTCCACGCTCTGCTCTCCTCTATAATGCTCTGCATGACTCTTTGGAGGCCAGCAGTGCAGGTCGCGGCGCGTTAGATTGAGTTAGACTTCGTTCGGTCGGGTGAGGTTACTTTGGGTTAGGTTACGATAGCTTTGGCTTTTGTGCTCAACACAGCTATCCTATGGGATTCTGGGCTCTACCGTGCTCTATCATATTCTGCTTGCCCCTGGGTAGGCCAGCAATATTGTTCTTGGCTCGCCAGGTTTAGTTAGCTTGCGTTTGCTTGTATTACGTTTGGATCGGTTAGGACAGGTTAGGGGTGCCTTGTGCGCTTTTCACGGTTATTCGTTGGACTTCTACACTCCACGTGGCTCAACTATGCTCTGCTCGGCACTGTGGTGGCCGGCAACAGTGGTCTCGTCACATTAGGTCGGGTTAGGCTACGTTAGGTTAAGTGACGTTTGTGTGTGTTAGTTTAGGATAGCTCTGACTCTCGTGTTATACACAGCTATTGTGTGGACTTAGAGCCCTACTGAGCTCTACTGTAACTTGCTTGGCCATGCGGCGTCCAGTAATGGAGGACGCGGCTCGTTACATTGAGTTATGTTATGTTTGGTTATATCACGATTTGTTAGGTTAGCATAGGACTGCGTCAACCTTTGAGCTATACACCGCTTTCCGGAGGATTTCCGCGACCTACTGTGCTCTTATATGTTCTGCTTTGCTTTGGGGATGCCAGCAATAGCGGTCGTAGCACATTTGTTTGGGTCAGGTTTCTTTCGGATAGGTTAGGTTGCTTCGGGCCTGGTTAGGACAGCTTTGACTTTTGTGCTCAACACAGCTACCCTATGGACTTATAGGCACTACTGTGCTCTTTCATATTCTGCTTGGCTCTGGGGAGACCAGCAACTGTGGTCTCGGCATGTCACGTTAAGTTAGGGTACGCTTGTTTATATTACGTTTGGACATGTTATTA
>NW_016908626.1:448792-471048 GCF_001483705.2 Eufriesea mexicana | reverse complement strand
GTCCTTTGTCCTATACACAACTATTCGGTGGACTCCCTCGTTCTGCTGTGCTCTAATATGTTCTGCTCGTCTCCGTGGAGGCCCGCAATAGTGGACGTGGCACGATTGATTCTGTTAGGTTTCGTTTTTTTCGGTACCGTTATCTTATGTTTGGTCAGGATGGCTTTCTCTTTTGCGCTATACACCGCTATTCGGTGGCTTTCTGCGCTCTACATTTCTCTTCCACGCTCTGCTCGTCACACGGGATGACAGGAATAGCGGTCGCAGCACGTTAGTTTTATTTGTCTTACGTTTGGTTAGGTTAGGTTAGGTTATGTTTGTTCAGGATCGCCATAACTTTCGTGCTATACACCGTTATACGGTGGATCCCTTTTCCCTACTGTGCTCTAGTCCAATCTGCTAGGCCCTGTGGATTGGTCCAGGCACGTTACGTTGAGTCTGCCTATGCCAGGTCAGGTTTTGATAGCTTGCGTTACGTTGGGATATCCTATACCTAGTGCTATGCAATGCGATGCGGTCTATTTCTCCGCCCTACTTTTTCTAGTATATTGTGCTTGGATGAGGAGAGGGTGGAAATAGTGGTCTCGGCACGATTGGTGGAGCTATGTTACTTTCGGATATGTTACGTTCGGTTATGTTAGGATACGGTAGCTCCGACTGCTGTACCATGCACAGCGATTTTATGGATTTCTGCGCTCTACTCTCCTCTAATATGCTCTGATTGGCTCTGTTCAGGCCAGCTGTAGTGGTCTCTGCAAGACAGGATTGGTTATGTTGCGTTTGGTCAGGTTAGGATAGGATAGCTTTCCCTTTTATGCTATAGACTGATTTACGGTAGACTTCTGCGCTCTACTGTGCTCTAATATGCTCTTCTTGGCTCCAGGGAGGCCAGAAACAGCGGTCTCGGCACGACAGTTTGACTTAGGTCATGTTTGGTTAGGTTACGTTCGCGTGGGTTAGGTTCGGATATCTTTCACCTTACAACATACACTGCCATCCTTTTGACCTCTGCGTTCCACTCTTCTGTAATATGTTCTGCTCGGCTTTTGGGGCGGGGGGGGGAGCAATTGAGGCCTCGTCTCGTTAGGTTTAATCTTTTTACGTTTGGTCAGGTTAGGCTATGCCTGGTTTGGCCAGAGGAGCTTTGACTTTCGTGCTATAAACTGATATTCGGTGGACATCTGCGCCCCACTGTGCTATAATATCCTCTGCTTTGGTATGGGAGGCCAGAAATAGAGGCCGCGGCGCGTTAGATTCTTCTTTGTTATATTTGGTTAGGTTAGGTTTGAATAGGTTACTTTCGGATATCTTTGTATTTTGTGCTATACACTGCCATTTAATGGAACTTTGCTCTCTGCTTTCCTGTAACATGTCGGTGCAGTAATGGAACTCTGCTCTCTGCTTTCCTATAACATGTCGGTGCAGAGTCTAGCTATAATGGTCTAGGAACGTTAAGCTGCGATAGGTTTGATTTGGGTGTGTTACGTTTGGTTTGGTTAGTTTAGGGTTTCTTTGACTGTTGGGCTGTAAGCTGCAGTGCGGTGGGTTATTGTGCTCTACTTTGCCCTAGTATATACCGCGTAGCTCTGAAGAGGCAATCAGTGGTTGTCCCGGCACATTAGGTAGTGCTATGCTGCGTTGGGTTATGTTACGTTTGGTTATATTAGCATAGGGTACTTTCGAATATTGCGCTACGCTCTGCGGTTACATGGATTTCTGCACTAGTATGTCTGCTCCAATATGTTCTGCTTTGCTCTGGGCAGGGTATCAATAGTGTTCTCGAGACGATATGATGAGCCCGGATACTTTGGTAATGTTACGTTGGCCTGGTTAGGATAGGACGGCTTTTACATTTGTGATATGCAATAATGTGCTGTGGATTTCTGCGCTCCACTGTGCTCTAATCTGTTATGCTTGGCTCCGGGGTGGCCAGCAACTGTTGTCCCGTCACGTTAGGTTGTTATATGTTACGTTCGGCTTGGTTAGGTTAGGTCAGGCTTGAATAGAATATCTTTGCCTTCTGTGATGTACATTGCTGTCCGGCCGATATCTGCGATCTGCGATGCTCTGCTATACTTTGCCTGTCTCTGGGAAGGCCAGCAATAGTTGCCGTGCCACGTCATGTTGTGTTGGGTTACGTACTGTTAGGATAGGTTTGGATATGCTTGGTTACGGTAGCTGTGACTTCCGTGCTATAAACTGTTACTCGGTGGATTCCTGCCATATACAGTGCTCTACTCTTACCTGCATGGCCGTGTGGTGTCCAGCAGTAGTGGTCGCGGCACGTTACGTTGAGTTCGTCAATGTCAGGTTAGGATATGTTAGCTTGGGTTATGTTAGGATGCCTTTGACTCTTGTTCTACACACTGCCATTCTATGGACTTCTGTGCTCTAGTGTGCGCTGTCGCCCTCTGCCGTTGTCCGGGTGTCAGGATAAGCGGTCGCGGCACGTTAGGTTGCGTTACGCTACGTTATGTTAGGTAAGCTTTGGTTAGTTTAGGATAGAATAGCTTTGACCTTTATGCGATACATTGATATTCGGCGGACCTTTTCTCTCCTCATTGCTCTACTATACTCCGCTCGACTCTCGGGATGCCAGCAATAGTGGTCGCGACTCGTTAGGTTCAGTTATGTTACGTTCGGCCATGTTACGTTAGTTCAGGTTATGTTGGATAACCTTTACTTTTCTGCTGTACACCGCGATTCTTTGGATTTCTGCGTTCTACCCTCCATTAGAATTTTCTGCTTGGGTCTGAGGAGGTGAGCTGTAGTGGTCTCAGCACGTTAGGCTGGGTTAGGTTGCGTATGGCAGTGCTACTTTCCGTAAGGTTAGAAGGTGTTTGCTGTAACTATTGCGCTGTACACTGGTATTCGGTGGATGTCTCCGCTCTACATTGCTCCACTATTCTCTGCACGACCCTCGGGGTTCTAGAAATGATGGACGTGGCACGTGAGATTGTGTTGCGCTACGTTTGGATAGGTATGGTTTTGTTAGGCTAGGATAGGATTTCCTTGACTTTTGTGCTCTACACTGCTACTCGGTGGATCTCTGCGCTATACTGAGATTTAGAATATTCTGTTTGGCTGTGGGGCGGCCAGATGTAGTGGTCTCGGCTCTTTAGGCTGAGTTATGTTGCGTGTGGTTATGATACGTGCGGTTACGGTAGGGCACGGTAGCTTTTGCTTTTGCGCTATACACCGCAGGTCGGTGGATTTCCACGCTGTACATTACTCTAATATACTCAGCCTGGCTCCGGGGGGGCAAGCAACAATTCTCGCCGCAGGTTAGGTGGAGTCACGTTACGCATGGTTAGGATAGGTTAGTCAGAGTTAGGTTAAGATAGCTTTGACTTTTCTGCCTTTCGTCACCATTCTGTGGACTTCTGCGCCCTACGCACCTCTAATATGTTCCGCCTCGCGATGGGGTGGCCTGCAACAGTGGACGCGTCACGTTAGGTTTAGTTAGCCTACGCTTGGATATGTCTGGATGGGTCAGGTTGAAATGGGAACTACACGACTTTCGTGCTATAGAGTGCTATTCGGAGGCTTCCTGCGTTCTAGTGTGCTCCAGTATATTCTGCTTCCTTCTCGGGAGGACAGAAATAGAGGTTTCGGCTCGTTAGGTATGGATATTCTACGTTCGATTAGGTTATGTTCGGTCATGTTACGTTAGGGTATCTTTCACTTTTGTGCAATGCAATGCTGAATGGTGGCTTTCTGCACTCTATTGTGCTCTAGTATGCCTTGCTTGGCTCTGGCGAGGCTAGCAATGTTAGTCTTGGCGCGTTATGTTGAGTTAGGCTACGTTATGCTATGATACGTTTGGTTAGGTTAGGATAGGAAAGCATTGACTTTCGTTCTACACACCGCTATTTGGAGGATTTCTGCCCTTTAATGTGCTCTAATATGCTCTGCCTGGCTCTGCGGAGGCCGTCAATTGTTGTCTCGGCATGTTAATTTGAGTTAGGCTACGTTTGGTTAAGTAATGTTAGCCTGGGTTGGGCTGCGATAGCTATGACTTTTCAGCTATACATAGCCATTCTATGGACTTCTGCGCTCTACGCTCCTCTGATATGCTCTGTTTGGCGATGGGGATGACAGCAATGGTGGACTCGGCTCGTTAGGTTTTCTTATTCTACGTTTCGTTATGTTACTGTAGGTCAGGTTAGGTTATGTTATCTATGACTTTTGTGCCATAGAGTGACACTTGGAGGCTTCCTGTGCTCTACGGCGCGCTAATATATTCTGCTTGTCCGTGGTGATGCCTGCAATACTGTTCTCTGCAAGTTAGGTTAAGTTAAATACGCTTGTCTACATTACGTTTTGATAGGTTGGGACGGAAAAGAGTTGACTTGTTTGCTACACGCTGTTAATACGCGGATTTGTACGCTCTATGTTGCTCTGATATACTCTGCCCGGTTCTGGGAAGGCTTGCAATGGTGGCCTCGGCTCGTTAAGTTAAGTTCTGTTACGTTTGGTCATATTACGTTTGGATAGGATAAGATAGGATAGCTTTGACTTTTGTGCAGTAAACCGCTAACCGGTGGATCTGTGAGCTCTACATTGCACTACTATACACCGCACGTCTATGGGGAGGCCAGGAATAGTGGTCTCGGTACGTTAGACTGAGATATGTCATGGTCGGCTGTGTTACGTATTGTTATGTTAGGATATGGTAACTCCGAACATTGTGCTATGCTCTTCGATTCCATGGATTTCTGCGCTCTGCTCTCCCCTAATATGTTCTACTTGGCTTTAGGGAGGTCGGCAGTAGAGATCTCGGCTCTTGAGTTTTTGATATTCTACGTTTGTTTAGGGTACGATAGGTCAGGTGGCGTTACGGCGTTTTTGACCCTTATGCAATGCACTGCTATTTGGTGGCCTTCTGCTCTCTACGGTGCTGCAGTATATTCTGCTCGACTGCCGGGAGGCCAGCAAAAGTGGTCGCGGCATGTTGTGTCTAGTTACGCTTCGTTCGGCGAGGTTAGGTTAGGACTGGTTAGGTATGGATATCTTAGACCTTTGTGCTATGCACAGCGATTCTATGGATTGCTGCGCTCTACTCGCCTCTAATATGATCTGCCTTGCTCTGAGGACGGCAGCAATGGGAGTCTCTGCACGCTAGCTTGAGTTGGGTTCCGTTCCTTTAGGTTACGTTAGCATGGGTTAGGTTTGGATAGCTTTGACCCATCTGCCACACAATGCCATTATTTTGCCCTCTACGATCCGCTCTCCTCTAATATCTTTTGCTTGGCGATGTGGAGGCCAGCAATTGTGTTTGTGCGACGCTAATTTGGGTTATGTAACGTTTCATTGGGTTAGGTATGTTTAAGTTTGGTTAGGATTGCTTTGACTTTTGTGCTGTAAACTGCTATTCGGTGACTCACTGCGTTCTTCGGAGCTCTAGCATATTCTTCTTGGCTATGGGGAGGCCAGATGTAGTGGTCTCTGCTAGTCAGGCTGAATTAGGTTGCATACGGCTATGCTACGTCCGGTTATGTTAGGAGGCTATAGCTTTGACTTTTGTGCTATACGCTCCAGCTCGGTGGATTTCTGCGCTTTACATTGCTCTACAACACTCTGCACGTCTCTCGGCATGCCAGTAGTAGTGGTTGTGTTTCGTTAGGGTGAGTTAGGTTACGGTTGGTCAGGCTAGACTTTGTTAAGTTTGGTCAGGACAGCTTTGACTTTCCTGGTATTCAAATATATGCAGTTTAATCCTGCGCTCTACTGTGCTCTACTTTAACCTGCTAGACCCTGGGGAGTCCAGAAATGGTGGTCGCGCAACGTTACTTTGGGCTTGGCTACGTTTGGTTATGTAATGGTAGTCCGCGTTAGGTTTGGATACCTTTGACTTTTCTGCTGTACACTGCGATTCTGTATTCTCCTGCGCGCTACACTCCCCTAATAAGTTCTGCCTAGGTCTGGGGAGGCCAGCACTAGTGGTGGCGGCACTTTAGGTTGATTCTGTTTACGTTCGGTAGTGTAACGGTTGGTAGGTTGGGATAGGATATCTTTGACTTTTGTGCTACATAATGCTTTTCGGAGGATTTCTCGGACCTACTGTGCTCTAATATGTTCTGCATTGCCGTGGGGAGGCTTCTTCTTGGCTATGGGGAGGCCAGATGTAGTGGTCTCTGCTCGTCAGGCTGAATTAGGTTGCATACGTCCGGTTATGTTAGGAGGCTATAGCTTTGACTTTTGTGCTATATGCTCCAGCTCGGTGGATTTCTGCGCTTTACATTGCTCTACTACACTCTGCACGTCTCTCGGCATGCCAGTAGTAGTGGTTTTGTTTCGTTAGGATGAGTTAGGTTACGGTTGGTCAGGCTAGACTTTGTTAAGTTTGGTCAGGAGAGCTTTGACTTTCCTGGTATTCAAATATATGCAGTTTAATCCTGCCCTCTACTGTGCTCTACTTAAACCTGCTAGACCCTGGGGAGGCCAGAAATGGTGATCGCGCAACGTTACTTTGGGCTTTGCTACGTTTGGTTATGTAATGGTAGTCCGCGTTAGGTTTCGATACCTTTGACTTTTCTGCTGTACGCTGCGATTCTGTATACTCCTGCGCGCTACACTCCACTAATAAGTTCTGCCAGGATCTGGGGAGGCCAGCACTAGTGGTGGCGGCACTTTAGGTTGATTCTGTTTACGTTCGGTAGTGTAACGGTTGGTAGGTTGGGATAGGATAGCTTTGACTTTTGTGCTACATAATGCTTTTCGGAGGATTTCTCGGACCTACTGTGCTCTAATATGTTCTGCATTGCCGTGGGGAGGCCAGAAATGGTGGCCGCGGCATGTTAGGCAGAGCTAGGTTATGTTCGGTTATGTAACAATTGGTTTGGCTAGGAAAGGATAGCTTTAGCTTTTGCTGTATGCATTGCGATCCTATGGATTTCTGCGCTCTACTCTTCTCTAATATGTTCTGCTTTGCTCTGAGGATGGCAGTAGTGTTCTCGGCACGTCAGGATGTGTTAGATTACGTTCGGTTACGTTACGTTTGGTTAGGTTAGGATAGGATAGCTTTGACTTTTGTGCTGTGCACTGCTCTACGTTGGATTTCTGCCCCCTATTGTGCTCTACTATATCCTGCTTGGCTCTGGGGAGGCCAGCAAGTGAGGTCGCGGCACTCTGGGTTGAGTTAGGTTACGTATGGCCTTGTTAGGTCGGGTTTGAATGGGTTGGGATTGCTTTGACCTTCCTGCTGTAGAGTTACTCGGAGGATTTCTGGGCTTTGCATTGCTCTACTTTACTCTACTCGGCTCCACGAAGGCCAGCAATGGCGGTCGTGGCACGTTAGGTAGGGTTATGTTACGTTCGGATTGGCTAGGTTAGGTTGAGTTTGGATAGGATAGCTGTGACTCTCGTGCTATGCACTGTGATTAGGTGGACTCCTGCTCCCTGATGTGCTCTAATATGCCCTGTTTTGCTCTGGGGACGCCAGCAGTAGGGCCGCGTCACGTTGCGTTTCGATGCCTTGCGCTTGGTTAGGACACGCTGGCATTGATTTGTTGGGACAGCCTTGACCTTTCAGCTATACACTGCCATTCTTTTGATACTTGCGCTGTGCTCGCCTCTAATATGTTCTGCTTGGCGTTGTGAAGGCCAGCAATTTTGGGCTAGACGCGTTGGACTTTGTTAAGCTGCGTTTGGTTATGTTACGTTTGTTTAGGATAGGATAGGACAACTTTGACATTCGTGCTGTACACTGCTATTCCGAGGATTGCTGCGCTCTTCCTTGGCCTACTGTAATCAACTCGAACCTGGGGAGGGCAGTAATACCGATCGCGGCACGATAGGCTGTGGTAGGTTACGTTTGGGTAGCTTAGGATGGGCCTAGTTAAGGTGGCTATGGCTTTCGTGCCATAAACTCCTATTCAATGGATTTCTGCGCTCCACTGCGCTCTAGTATGTCGTACTTGGCTCCGGGGAGGCCAGAAATGGAGGTCTCGCGCTGTTAGGTTCAGTTACACTATGTTCGGATAGGTTGCGCTCGGTCTGGTTTGGTAATGATGGCTTCGACCTGTGTGCTATACACTGCTATTCGGTGCATTTCTGCGCTCTACTGTGATCTATTATCCTCTGCTTTGCTCTGTGAATGCCAGAAATAGTGGCCGCGGCGCGTTAGGCCGTGTTATGTTACTTTCGTGTTGGTTACGTTTGTTTGGGTTAAGTTATGACATCTTTGACTTTTGTGCTATACACTGCCATATAATGGACTTCTGCGCTCTGCTCTTCATTAATATATTCTGCTCGGCGGTGGGCAGGACAGCAATAGCGGTCTAGGAACATTAGGCTGAGATAGGTTACTTTTACTTATCTTACGTTAGGCTAGGTTAGGTTTGCATATCTTTGACTTTTGTGGTATAAACTGTAATGCGGTAGATTAGTGCGCTCTAATTTGTTGTAGTATACTCTGATTAACTCTGGAGAGGCGAACAATACTGGTCTCGGCACGTTAGGTAGAGCTAGGCTACGTTCGGTTAGGTTATGTTATTCTGGGTTCGGTATGGATAGCCTTGGCTTACGTAGTGTGCACTGTTTTTCGGTTGATTCCTGCGTTCCACTGTACTCTAGAGTATTCGGCTTGGTCCCGGGGAGGCAAGCAATAATGGCCTCGGCACGTTATGTTGGGTTAAGCAACGTTCGGTTATGTTTTGTTTGGCTAGGTTAGGATACGGTAGCTCAGAATATTGTGCTGTGCACTGCGAGTCTAGTGACATTTGCGCCCTCCTCCCCTCTTGTATGTTCTGCTTGGCTCTGAGGAGGGCAGCAATAGCGGCCGAAGCACATTTGTTTGGGTCAGGTGTCTTTCGGATATGTTAGGTTGCTTCGGGCCTGGTTAGGATAGCTTTGACCTTTGTGCTGAACATAGCTACCCTATGGACTTATAGGCACTACTGTGCTCTTTCATATTCTGCTTGGCTCTGGGGAGACCAGCAACTGTGGTCTCGGCATGTCACGTTAAGTTAGGGTACGCTTGTTTATATTACGTTTGGACATGTTATTAAAGGGTAGAAACAACTTTTGCGCCATGCACTACTATTCGGTGCATTTCTACGCACTACATTGCTCTTCTATGTTCTTCTCGTCTCTGGAGAGGCCAGTAATGGTGGTATCGGCACGTTAAATTGAGCTAGGCTACGTTTGGCTTGGTTATGTTTGCTTTGGTCATGTCTGGATAACTTGGACTTTCGTGTGTACACTGTTTTTCGGTGCACGCCTGCACCCCGCTGTGCTCCACAATATCCTGCTTGGCCCTGGGGAGTCCAGCAATTGTGGCCGCTGCTCGCCATTATGTTTTAGGGCTGGTTTGGGTATGTTATATTTGTTTGGTTTAAGCCAGGATGGCTCTGACTTTTCTGCTATACCCTGTGATTCCATGAACTTATGCGCTCTGCTCTCCGCGAATAACTGCGGTCTACTGCGTTGCAATACCTTCTGCTTGGCTATGGCGAGGCCAGCAATAGTGTCCTTGGCACATTAGGTTGATTTATGTTACGTTCGGTTAGGTTCGGTTTTGTCAAGCTCGGTCTGGTTATCTCTGACTTCCGTGATTTACACTGCTATTCGTAGAATTCCTTCGCTCGACTGTGCTCTACTATACTATGCCTCGTCCCGTGGTGGCCAGCAATAGTGCATGTGGCAGGATATGTTAGGTTAGGCTACTTTTGATTATGTTACGTTAGGTTAAGTTTGGTTAGAATACCTTTGACGTTAGTGCTATACACTGTGATCAGCTGGATTCCTGTGGTCCAAACTGCACTAATACATTATGCTTGGCTCTTGTGGAGGGCAGGAGTAGTGGTCGCGGTAAGTTATGTTGAGATATGCTTCGTTTTTCAAGGTTAGGTGTGGTCAGGTTACGTTAGGGTATTCTCGACCTTTGTGATATACACTGCTAATCGGTGGATTTCTGCGCTCCAATGTTATCCAATATGCTCTGCTTGTCTTTACGAATGCCACCAATAGGGGTCGGCGCACGTTCTGTTGAGTTATGCTACGTTTGGTTAGGTTAAGTTATGCCAGGTTTGTTTACGGAGTCCTCAACTTTAGTGCTATTCGCTGACATTCGGTGGATTCCTGCGCTCAGTGTTGCCCTACTAAACCCTGCTTGACTCAGTGGAGGCGAGCAATAGCAATCGTGGCTCGTTACGTTGAGCTATGTTACATTTGGTTAAGCTAGGATAGGTTATGTTTGGTTAGGAAGGCTTTAACTTTCGTGCTATACCCCATTATTCGTTGGGTTCCTGTGGTATACTGTGCTCTAACACATCCTACCTATCTCTGGAGGGGCCACCAATGTCGGTCTCGTGACGCTATGTTGAGCTACACTACGTTTGGATAGATTTGGTTAGGTCAAGTTTGGTTAGGGTTTTCTACACTGTTGTGCTGTGCACTGTCATGCGGTGGATTTCTGCGCTCTACTGTGCTCTACTACATTCCGCTTGGCCCTGAGGAGGCCAGAAATAGCGGCCGCGGCACGTTACGTTGAGGTAGTCTACGTTCGGATAGGTTATGTTAGCTTGGGTTCGGTCTGGACAAATATGGATTTTGCGCTATACACTGCAATTCTATGGCCCTCTGCGCCCTAGTGTCATCTAGTAAGAGCTGCTCGACTGTGGGGAGGCCAGCAGTAGTGGACGTGGTGCAATAGGTTGTGTTATGCTACGTCTGGTCATGCTAAGGTTCGATATATTAGGGTAGGATAGCTCAGCCTTTTGTGCCATACACTACTATTCGGTGGATTTCGTAGGTGCCCTTCTGTGCTGTAATATGCTATGATACGCTTCCGGGGGGAGGCGTCAGTGGCGGCCCCGGCATGCTAGGTTGAGTTATGTTTCGCTTGGCTTGGCTAGGACAGGAAAGGTTTGGTTAGGGCAGCTCTAATTTTTGTGACATACACTGCTGTTCGGTGGATATTTGTGCACTGCATTGCTCTCCAAGCACCTGCTTCTCCCTAGGGAGGCCAGAAATAGCGTCCTGGCAGGTTTTTTTGAGATATCTTACGCTGGGTTCGGTAAGGCTAGGTTACGTTTGGTTAGTGTGCATTTGACTTTGCCACACGTTGTGCTACACGCTGTGCTACACACTGCTATTCGGCCGATATCTGCGCTCTGCTGTGCTCTAGCATATTCTGCTTGGCTATGGGGAGGCCAGCAGTAGTGCTCACGGCACGTTACTCTGAGCTACGTTACGCTTGGCTACGATACGTTTGGATAGGTTAGGATATGGAAACATTGACTCTTGCGCTATACACTGCTGCTCATTGGATACCTGCTGTCCACGTTGTTCTACTATTCCCTACTTGACTCTGCCGGACCGGCAATTGCGGTCGTGGTACGATTGGGTGAGTTAGGTTACGTTCGGTTAGGTTAGGTTGGGATAAGTTTGTCCAGAATGGCTTTGGCTTTTTTTTTGGCTGATATTCGTTGCATGTATGTGCTGTACTGTTCTCAAATACGTTCTGCTTGGCTCTGGAGAGGCCAGCAATAGAGGTCCCGGCGCTATAAGTTTATATATTCTACGTATGCTTATGTTATGTTAGGTCTGGTTAGGCAAGGGTATCTTTCAATTACGTGCTATACAATGATCTTTGGTGGCTTTGTGCGCTCTACCTGGCTCTTCTCTACTCTGCTCTACTCTGGGGTGGCCAGCATTAGTGGTCGTCGCTCGTTAGTTCGGGTTGCGTTACGTCTGATTGCGTTTGGTTTTGATAAGTTAGGGAAGGATTGCTTTGGTTATTGCGCTTTGCACTACTTTTCGGCGCATTTCTGCGCTCGACTGTGATCAAGTATGCTCCGCTCTGCGCTGGAGAGTACAGAAATGGTGGTCTCGGCACGTTATGTTGGCTCATGCTGCGTTTGTCTAGGTTATGTTTGCATAGGTTATGTTAGGTTAAGTATGGATAGCTTAGCTTTTACCTTTGTGCTGTACACTTCTGGTCGGAGGATTTCTGCGCTGCACTGTAATAAATTATTCCCTGCTTTGCTGTGGGAATTCTAGAAAGTGCAGCCGCGGCGCGTAAGTTTGTGTTAGGTTACGATTGGTTAGGTTATGTTTGTTTTCGTTAGGTAGGGATATCTCTGGCTTTCGTGCTAGACACCGCCATTCTGTGGACCCCTGCGCTCTATTCAACCCTAGTATGCCCTGCTTTGCGATGGGGAGTCCAGCAATATTTGGCTAGGCACGATATGTTGAGATTGGTGACGCTGGGTTAGGTTACGTTGGGTTAGGTTATGTTCGGTTATCTTCTTCTTTTTTGCCTTACACATCATTGCGGTGGATTCCTGAGCTCTACTGTGATCTAGTGTATTCTGCTTGGTCCTAGGAGGTCACTAATAGCGGTGTAGGCACGTTAGATTTTGTTGTGTTACGCTCGGTTAGGTCACGTTTGGCTAGGTTAGGGGAGAATAGCTCTGTCTTCTGTGCTACACACTGATATTCGTAGGTTTTCTGTGCTTTACTGTGCCCTAGTATGCTCTGCTTGGCGCTGTGGATGCCAGAAATAGTGGTCTCGGCACGCTAGGTTTGGTTATGCTACGCTGGGTTGTGTTCGCTTAGGACAGGTTATGTTACAATACCTTTGACTCTTGTGCTACACACTGCAATGGGTTGCATTACTGCTCTCTACTGTGCTCTAGTATATTCTGCTTGGCTCTGGCATTGCCAGCATCAGTGGCCTCGGCACGTTAGTTTCAGTTACGCTACGTTCGTTTATGTTAGCTGCGGCCATGATTGTGTAGGGTAGCTTCGACTATTGTACTATGGACTGCGATTCGATGCATTTCAGCGCTCAACTCTCCTTCAGTATGTTCTGCTTGGCTCTGGAGATGGCAGCAATAGTGGTTTCGGCACGACAGGATGTGTCATGCTACGTTTAGTTACGATATGTTTGGTCAGGTTCGCAAGGCAAGCTTCGACTTTTGCGTTATACGCTGCAATACGGCTGGTTTCTGCGCTATTCTGTACTCTCCTATGATCTGCATGTTTCTGGCGAGCCCAGAAATAGTGGCCGTGACGCGTGTGCTTGAGATAGATTTCGTTCGGTTTGGATAGGTATGGTCATGTTTCGTTAGGACGGCATTGACGTTTGTGCTGTACACTGCTATTCGTTGGACTTCTGCGCTCTACTGTGCTCTAGTGTGTACTGCTCGGCTCTGCGGAGGGCAACAATAGCGGTCTCGGCTCATTAGGTTGTGTCAGACTATGCTTGGCTATGCTCCGTTTGTTTCGGTTAGGCTTGGATAGGTTCGACTTTCCCGATATACACAACGAATAAATGGATTTCCTCGTTCCACTCGCCACTAGCGTGTTCCGCCTATCTCTGGGTAGAGCGGCAATAGCGGGTGCGGCGCGTTAGGTTGAGGTAGGTTACGTTTGGTTACGTAACGTTTGGTTAGGTTAACAGAGGATAGCTATGACTTCTGTGCTATAGGCTGCTATAAGGTGGATTTCTGCTCTGTACAGTGCTCTCATATTTTCAACTTGGCACTGGGAAGGCCGGCCATAGTGGTCTCGGCTCGTTACGATGGGTCAAGTAACGTTCGGTCAGGTTGGGTCAGGCTGAGTTTGGTCAGGATAGCTTTAACTTCTGCGCTGTTCACTGCTATTCGGTGGATTTCGGCGCTCCACTGTGATCTGATGCGTACAGTTTGGCTCTGGGAGGGACAGCAATAGTGTTATCGGCACGTTACGTTGAGTTAGGCTACGTATGGTTCGGTTATGTTACGTTAGGTTAGGCTATTATAGCTTTGACCCTTGTGCTATGCACCGCCATTCATCGGGTTCCTGCGCTCTAATGTGTTCCAATATGTTCAGCTTGGTTCTGGGAAGGAAAGCTATAATGGTATCGGCACGTTAAGTTATGTTACGCTACGTATGGTTGGGTTAGGTTGGGTAACGTTAGGTTAGCGTAATTGTAACTTCTGTGCTTTACACTGTAGTGCGGCGGACTTCTGCCCTCCACTGTGTGCTGGTATATACTGCTTGGCACGAGGGGGGGGGCAGCAGTAATGGCGTCGTCTCGGTCGGCTTAGTCAGTCTGCGTTCGGTTTGATTAGGTTAGGTAATGTAAGGTTAGGATTTCTTTGTCGTTTGTGCTATTCGCAACACTTTGGAGGCTTTCCGATCTCAGCTGTGCTATCGTATATTCTTCTTGGCACTGGGGAGGCCAGCAATAGCGGTCTAGGCTCGTTAGATTGAGTTAGGTTACGCTGGTTGTGGTATGCTTTTCTTGGTTAGGTTTCTATATCTTTGAATTTCCTGAAATACACTGCTATTCGACGTATTTCTGCCCACTGGTGTGCTCTAATACGCTCTGCTTGGCTATGGGGAGGCCAGCAACTGTGGTCTCGGCAGGTTAGGTTGAGTTTGGCAGCGTTTGGTTAGGTAACGTTAGTCTGGGTTGGACTTGCATAGCTTTGACTTTCGTGGTAAACACTGCCATTCAGTAGATTTATGCGCTCTTCTGTGCCCTAACTTGCTCTGCTTGGCTCTGAGGAGGCCAGCAATAGTAGCCTCTGCGCATTTGTTAGAGATATGATAAGCTTGGCTATGTTACGTTAGCACTGGTTTTGCTTGGATAGCTTCGACTTTTCTGTTAGACACTGCGATTCTATGGATTTCTGCTCTCTACACTCCTCGAACGTGCTGTGCTTGACTCTGTGGAAGCCAGAAGTACTGGTCGCGGCACGTCAGGTTTAGTTAGGTTACGTTCAGTTGGGTTAGGGTATGGCATCTCTGACTTTTGTGCTCAGCACAGATATTCTATGGACTTCTGTGCTCTACTGTGCAGCATAATATTCTGCTTGTCTCTGGGGAAGCCAGCAGCAGTGATTGCCTCACGTTAGGCTGAGTTATGTACGTTTGGTTAGGTTAGGTTGTGTTTGGTTTGGTCAGGTTAGGTTACGGTACCATTGACTTTTGAGCTGTGCACTGAAACGCCGTGCGTGACTGTGACCTACTGTGCAGTAGTATATTCTGCTTGCCCCTGGGGAGGTCAGCAATAGTTGTGGAGGTCGCTTGGGTAGAGCAAAGTTACATTTGTTTATGTTACGTTTTGTTATGTTAATCTGTGGCAGCTTTCACTTTTGCACTATACACTGCTATTCTGTGGAATTCTGCACTCTTCTCTGCTCTACTATACTCTGCTCGGCTCTGGATAGGCCAGCAATACAGGTGGCGGCACGTTAGGTTTAGTCAGATTACGTTTGCTTGCGGTAGATTAGGATGGGTAAGGTTATGATAGCCTTCACCTTTGTGCCCAACGCAGATGTCCTGTGGACTTCTGTGATTTTCTGTGCTGAATCGTTTTGCGCTTGACACAGTGACGCCAGCGCTGGTGGTCGCGGCACTTTGGGTTGAACTATCTTACGTTTGTTTATCTTAGGTGTGTTTACGTTTGGTCAGGGTATCTCCGACATTTGTGCTTTACACTCAAATGCGGCTGACTTCTGCGCTCTACTGTGCTTTTGTCAATACTGCTTGGCCCTGGAGAGAACAGCAGTAGTGTTCTCGGCTCGATAGTATGAGTTACGTTACGTTCGGTTATGCTACGTTTGGCTAGGATAGGGTACTAAGGATTTGACTTTTGTGCTACACATTGTTATTCGGAGGAATTCTGCTTTCTACTGTGCTCCAATATATACTGCTTGGCTCAGAGGAGTCCAGCAATAATTGTCTCATCACGTTATGTTGAGATACACTTCGTTTGTGTATGTTAGGTTAGGTCAGGTTAGGTTAGGATATCTAACACTTTTCTGCTTTGCACTGCAATGCGGTGGTTTTCGGCGCTCTACTTTGCTCTGGTATACTCTGTTGGGCTCAAGGGAGGCGAGATATAGTGTTCGCGGGACGTTATGTTGAGTTAGGCTGCGTTTGGTTGTGTTACGATTGGTTATGTTAGGAAACTACTCTCTATACTCTCTACGTCCTCTTGGCACCTGATTACTATTTCGGACAGGTTCCTCTTCTCTTCCTTGATGAGCTTGTGGAACTTTTCACACTTGGCAATCCTGGCGTGGTAGCGTGGTGGCAGTGCTTTCTTCTTCTTGAGGTTAAGTCGCGTCTCCAGTATCCGGTGGTCGCTGGAGGTTCCGTCCTCGTGCACCTTCCAGTCGTGCACGAGCGGTAGTGCTTCTGGAGTGACAAGCGTCACGTCGATGTTAGATTTCCCGCGCGTTGTTTCAAAGGTTGTGACGCCGCACGGCCGGTTCAGAACCAACAAACCGTGCTGTGCAATCAGGCCGTCGAGGAGCTCGCCGCGTTCGTCAAGCTCCCTGCTGAACCACAGGGGCGACTTGGCGTTGGCGTCCGCTCCGACGATGACCCTTTTGCCCCGCAGGTACGCCAGCACCTTATCCAGCTGCGCGATGCCGACTTCAATATTTTCCGACGGCGGAAAATATTGACTGACCGCGTATACCTCCGTGCCTCCGTCGCTTATCTGTACACAAGCGCAGTGTCTCGTGCACAAACTCGCGATTTCGTGAGCCGAAATGTTGTTTCTTCTGATCGCCACCGCCGCGAGGGTTGGGGCACCCTACGTTAGGACAGCGTAGCTTAGACGTCTGTGACATACACTGCTATTCGGCGCATTTCCGCCCTCTACTGTGTCCAAAAAATCTTCTGCTTGGCTCTCGCGTGGCCAGAAATGGTGGTCTTTGCGCGTTAGGTTGAGCTTTGTTACGTATCGTTTGGTTACGTTCGGATGGTCTTGTTTTGGTTTCACTGTCTTTTGTGCTGTACGCTACTGTTGGGTGGGTTCCCGCCCCCCTACATTGCTCTACTATACTCTGCTCGACTCAGGGAGGCGAACAATAGTGGTCAAGGCACGTTACGTTGAGTTATGTTACATTTGGATAGGTTAGGTTATGATAAGTTTGAAAACGATAGCCTTGACTTTCGTGCTATACAGTTATTCGGTGGATTTCTGTGATATACTATGCTCTACTATATTCTGCTAGGCCCTGGGGATGCCAGCAGCATTGTTCGCAGCACGTCATGTTGAGTTATGTTACGTACGATCAGGTTAGGTTTGGCCTGGTTAGGTTAGGGTTTCCTCGTTTTCTACTCTATACGCTGCTATTTGATAGATATCTGCTCTCTACATTTCTCTACTGTGCTGTGCTCTACACATGGGATTCGAGCATTCGCGGTCGCGGCGCGTTAGGTATTGTTCGGTTATGTATGGTTAGGCTAGGTTAGGCTAAGCTTGGCTATGGTAGCTTTGACTTTCGTTGTAGACTGCTATTCGGTGGATTTCTGTGATTTACTGTGCTCTACTGTATTCTGATTGGCTATAGGGAGTCCAAAAGCAGTGGTCCTGGTTCGTTATGTTCAGTTATGCTACCATTGGTTATTATAAGTTGGGTCAGGCAAGGCTAGTGTGTCTACGGCCTTTGTGCTGTTCACTGAAATACAGTGGATTCCTGCGCTGTACTGTGCTCCAGCACATTCTACTTGTCCCTGGGGAGGCCAGCAATAGTGGTCTCCTCATGCCAGGTTAAGCTATGTTACGCTGCGATATGTTACGTTCTGCTAGGTTAGGATAGACTGTCTTCGTTTTTTGTGCTTTACACTGGTATTCGGTGGATTCCTGTGATCTACTGTGCTCTACTGCATTATGCCATGCTCTGGGGAGACCAGATGCAGTAATCGCGGCACGTCATGTTGATTTATGCTTCCTTCGGTTAGGTTAGACCTGTCCATGTTAAGTTAGCCTATCAAAGGCCTTTACGGTATTCGTTGCAATGCGGTGGCATTCTGCGCTCTACTGTGCTCTAGTAGCTTCTGTTTGTCTTTGTGGAGGCCAGCATTGGTGGTCTCGTCATGGTAGGTTGTGCTATGCCACGTTTGGCTATGTTAGGGTTGGCTACATTGACTTTTGTGCTATACAATGCTATTCGGTGGACTTCTGCGCTCTAATGTGCTCTAATATGCTCTGCTTGGGTCGACGAAGGCCATCAAAAGCGGTCGCGGCACGTAATTTTGATTTAGACTACGTTAGGTTAGGTTAGATTAGGCCAGTATAGGTTATGATATCTTTGACTTTTATACCATACACTGCAATGATTTGGATTCCTGCGCTCTACTCTGCTCTGGTATATTCTGCTTGGCTCTGGGGACGCCAGCAACAGTGGCCTTGGCACGTTAGTTTGAGATATGCTGCGTTTGCTTATGTCACGTGTGGTCAGGTTATGACAGAATATATTTGACTTATGTGTCATGCACTGCTACTCGGCGGACCCTTGCGCCCTACTGTTCTCCAATACTATCTGCTTGGACGTTGGGAGACCAACAATAGTCTTTTCTGGCACGTTAGGTCGAGTTATGTTATGTTTGGTATGGTCAGGCTTGGTTATGCTCGGTCATGTCATCTCTGACTTTCGTGCTATACACCTCCATTCGCAGGATTTCTGCGCTCCACTCTGCTCTACTGTATTCTGCTTGGCCCTGAGATTGCCAGCAATATTGGTCTTGACACTTATGTCGAGTTAGGTTACGGTTGGTTAAGTTATGTTGACGTGGGTTAAGTTCGTATACCTATGACTATTCATCTGTACGCTGCGAATCTGTGGATTTCAGCGCTCTACTGTCCTGTGATATTTCCTGCTCGACTCCAGTGAGGCCAGCAATAGTGGTCGCGACGCGTTGTGTTGAGCTATGCTACTTTCGGTTAGGTTAGGTTGTATACATTAGGATATAGTAGCTTCGACTTTTGTGCCATACACTGCTATTCGGTGGATTTCTGCGCTCTAGTGTGCCCTAGTATGCTCTGCTTGGCTCTGGGGAGGCGACCAATGATGGTCGCGGAACGTTATGTTGAAGAGTGCTTCGCTTGGTTAGGTTACGTTAGCCTGAGTTAGGCATGGATAGATATGACTTTTGTGCTGCAAACTGCGATTCAATGAATTTCTGAGCTCTACTGTCCTCTGCTATGATATGCTCGATTCTGGGGAGGCCAGCAATATTGGTCTCGGTACGATAGGTTGAGTTGTGTTACGTTTGGCTATGATAAGATCGGATAGAATAGGATAGGGTAGCTTCGACTTTTGTCCTATACACTGTTATTCAGCGGACTTCTGCGCACTAGCGTGCTCTACTATGGTATGCATGACTCTCGGAAGCGCAGAGATGGTGGTATGGGCACGTTATGTTGAGCTGTGCTAAGATTGGTTAGGTTAGATTGGGTCATGTAAGGATTGGGCATCTTCGATTATTTTGCTACACACAGAAATGAGATGGATTTCTGCGAACTGCTGTGCTCTAGCATATTCTGCTTGGCTCTGGGTAGGCTAGCAATAATGGTCTAGGCACGTTTGGTAGAGCTATGCTACGTTCGACTCTGTTACGTTTGGTGAGGTTAGGATGGGGAAGTTTGGTCTTTTATGCTACACACGGATATCTGCGGATTTCTACGCTCTACTGTGTTCTATTATGCTCTGCTTGTCTCTGGGATTGCCAGTTCTGGCGGTCTCGGCGCGATAGGTTGAGTTAGGTTACGTTCCTTTATGCTAGGCAAGGATAGTTCAGTAAGGGTTTCTCTTACTTCTTTGCTAGAGATTGCTATTTGGTTGATTTCTGCGCCCTACATAGATCTACTATACTCTGCTCCACTCTGGGGAGACGAGGAATAGGGGTTGTGCCACGTCAGGTTGTGTCTGGGTACGATTGGTTAGTCTAGTTTAGTCTAAGTTTGGTCTGGATAGCTCTGACTTTCGTGCTGTACACTCTTATTCGGTGGATCTCTGTGACCTACTGCGCTCTACTACATTCTGCTTGGCTCTGGGGAGGCCAGGACCAGTTCTCTCGGCACGTTGCTTTGAGCTATGCTATGCTTGTTTGATTTAGGTTATGTCACGTTAAGTTAGGATATATTAGACCTTTGTGCTATTCACATCAATGCGGTGGATTTCTATGGACTACTGTGCTCTAGTACATTCTGCTTGTCTCTCAGGGACCAACAATAATGGTCTCTGCATGTTAGGTTGAGCTCGGATACGTTTGGGTATATCACGTTTGGCTAGGTTAGGATACGCTACTTTGACTTTTGTCTTTTACACTGCTTTTCGGTGGATTCATGTGATCTACTGTGCTCTACCACGTTCTGCCATGCTCTGGGGAGGCCTGCAGCAGTGGTCGCGGTGCGTCGTGCTGGGTTATGCTGCGTTTGGTTAGGTTGGATTGGATCAGGTTGGGTCAGAATATGTATAGATTTTGTGCCATTCAATGCAATGCAGTGAATTTTTGCGCTCTACTGTGCTCTAGTACATTCTGCTTGTCTATGTGGAGGCCAGCCATAGAGGTCGCGGCATATTAAGTCGCGTTATACTACGCTAGGTTATGCCAGTATACGTCATTTTGTGTTAGGATATCATTCGCTTCTGCGCTTTGCACTGCTATGCAGTGGATTTTTGCGCTCTTCTGCCCTCTATTATATCCTGCTTGGCTCTGGGAAGGCGTGAAATAGTGGTCGAGGAACTTCATGTTGAGTGAGGTTCCGTCTGGTTGTGTTACGAGTGGCTATATTAGGATGGGATAGCTTTGACATTTGTGCTATACAGCGCATTGTGGCGGATTACTGCGCTCTACTCTGCGCTAGAACGTTCCGCTTGGCTCTGGGGAGGCCAGCAGAGTGATCTCGGCGCGTAATTGTGAGTTTTACTACGTCTGCTTACGTTATGTTTGACTATGTTAGGACATAGTAGCTTAGACTTTAGTGCTATACATCCCTTTCCGCGGATATCTGCGCACTGCTATGATTTAGTACACTCTGCTTGGCTTCGAGTGGCCATAAACATTGTTCTCGGCACGTTAGGTTCAGTTAGGTAACGTTTCCTTGGGCTGGGATAGTAAGGTTTGGTTAGACTTACTTTGATGCTTGTGCTCTGCACTCATACTCGGAGGATCTCCGACCTCTACATTGCTCTAGTTTCCCCTGCTCGACTACGGGGTGGCGAGCAGTGGAGATCGTGGCATGTCAGTTTGAATTAGGTTAGGCTAAGTTTAGTTAGTATAGCTTTGACTTTCGTGCTATTCACTGCAATGCGGTGGATTTCTGCGCTCTACTGTGCTCTATCATATTCTACTTGGCTCTGGGAAGGTCAGCAATAGTGGTCTCGGCACGTTACGTTGTGTGTAAGGTTGAGTCCGCTTAGGTTAGGTTAGGATAAGTTTGGGTAGGATATCTTTCACTTTTGCGCTGTACACTTCTGTCCGGTGGATATCTGCCTTCTACTGTGCTATAGTATGTGCTGCTTGCCTCTCGGGAGGGGAGCCACAACGGTTTCGGCTGGTTAGGTTGAGTTAGGCTATGTTTGGCTATATTCAGTTCGTCTGCGTTAGGTTTGGGTAGTTATGACCTTTCTGATATACCCAGCGATTGTAGCGGATGGATTTCATCGCTCTACTCCCTACTAATTTGACCTCCTTGGCTCTGGGAGTCCAGCAATAGTAGTCGCGGCACGATAGGTTGTGTTATGTTGCGTTCGGCTATATTCGGATTAGTAAGGCTAGGAGTGGGACAGCTTTGACTTTCGGGACATAGTCTGCTCTTAGATGGTTATGTGCGACCTGCAGTGATCTTATATTTTCAGCATGGCTATTGGAATGCGACCAATTGTGGTCCCGGCACTTTACGTTGAGGTAGGCGACGTTAGGTTAGGCTGGGTTTGTCTATGCTTGGTTAGTGTAGCTTTAACTTTTGTGCTGTACTCCGCTGGTCGGTGGTCTTCTGCCCTCTCCTATGCGCTAGTATGTCCTGCTTGGATCTGGGTGGGCGGCAATGGCGGCCTCGGCGCGTTAGGTTGGGTTAGGATACGTTTGGTTATGTTACGATTGATTAGGTTAGGAGAGGATAGCTCTGACATTAGTGCTATAACCTGCTATTAGGTGGCTTTCTGCGCAGTAGGGTGATGTAATATTTGCTGCATGGCTCTGAGAAGTCCGGCATTAGTGGCCTCGACACGTTATGATGGGTCATGTTCGGTTAGGTTGTGTTAGACTAAGTTTGGTTACGGTAGCTTACCCTTTTGTGCTGTAAACTGCTTTTCGGTCGACTTTTGCTCTTTACTGCCCTCTATTGTGTCCCGCTTGGTACAGTGGATTGCAGCATTAGCGGTCTCGGCACGTCAGGATGCACTAGGCTATGTTCGGTTATGTCCTGTTGGTTTAGGTTAGTTTTGCGTTGCTTTGACATTTCTGATATTCGCAGCGATTCTATGGACTTCTTCATTCGACTCTCCACTAATGAG
>NW_016908626.1:442118-448763 GCF_001483705.2 Eufriesea mexicana | reverse complement strand
GGTCGCGACACGTCATGTTGTTTCAGGTTACGTTCTGTTAGGTTGGATTCGGCGATGTTTGGTTGGGGTAGCTTTAACTTTTGTGCTACACAATGTTATTCGGTGCATTTTTGCGGTCTACTGTACTCTAGTATGCCCTGCTTTGCTCTGGCGGGCAGTAATAGTATTCTCGGCACGTTAGGCTCAATCAGACTATCTTTGGTCATGTTCTGTTGGTTCGGGTTTGGTACGGCAAACTTTGACTCTTCTGATATACACTGCGATTCTATGGATTCCTACATTCTACTCTCCGCTAATACGTTCTACTTGGCTCTGAGGTGGCCCGCAGTATTGGTCGCCGCACTTGATGTTGCGTTAGGATCCGTCTGGTTATGCTGCGAATGGTTATGTTTGGACATGATAGCTTTGACTTTCGAGTCATAGCCCCTCTGAGGTGTATCCTGCGCCCTACAGTGCACTAATATTCTCAGCTAGGCTCCGAGAAGGCCAGCAATAGTGGTCTCGGCACGTTATGATGGATCAGACTACGTTCGATTGGGACGAAGTTGGCTAAGTTTGGTTTGTTCAGCTCCAAATATCGTGCATGTGCATTCATTTTCGATGGATTTCTGCGACCTACTGCGCTTTAATATGTCCTGCCTGGCTCCGGGGAGAGCAGGAATAGTGGTCTCGGCTCGTTAGGCATAGTTAGGTTACGCTCGGTTAGGTTGCGTTAGGGTAAGTTACCTAACCTAACCTAATCTAACCTAACCCAAAATGACCTAACATAACCAATCCTAACAAATCCTAACCTAACCAAACGTAACCTAACTCAGCCTAACCTGCCGATACCTATATTGCTGCCCTCCCCAGAGTCAAGCAGGACATACTAGAGCACAGTAGAGCGCAGAGATCTACCGAATGGCAGTGTACAGCCAAAAGTTAAAGCTGCCCACTCCAAACATAGCTTAGCCCGACCTATCCGTACGTAAACTGACACAGCATAACGAGCTGAGACCACTATTGCTGGCCTTCCCACAGCCAAGCTCATAATATTAGAGTCATTTGCGGCGCAGGGATCCGGCAAATAGCAGGCTATAGCACTAAGGCCAAAGCTATCATTTCAGAACCTATCCAACAGTGACATAACCGAGCGTAACCTAACTCTACCGAATGCGCAGCTGCCGCTGTTTATAGCCTTTCCAGGGCAAATCAGAGCATATTAGATCACAGTAGAGCGCAGAAGTCCACCGAATAGCACTGTATAGCACAAAAGTCAAGGCTCACCTCACCTCGCCTAACCAGACAGAGCATAACCAATCCTAGCCTAACCCATTATGACATGCATATACCGCAATTGCTCGCTTTCACAGATCCAAGCAGAATATACTATAGCGCTTTAGAGAGCCGAAACCCGCCTCATTGCGGTGTAATGCACAAAAGCCAAACATGTCCTAACCTAACCTGACCAGGCCTAAACTACCAAACGCAGCATAACTCAAAGTATCATGCCGATAACGCCACTGTTCGCCTTCCTAGAGGCAGGCAGAACATATTAGAGCACAGTTGAGAGCATAGTTTTACCGTATAACGGAGTATATCAGAAAGGTCAAAGCCATCCTAACCAAACGCAACCTAACAAAACAAAACGATCAACGCCCACTGCTGCTGGCCTCCCCAGAGGCAAGCCAAGGCCAGTAGAGCAATGCACAACGCAGATGTCGGCCGAAAGCAGTGTATACGAAAAGGTCATAGCTATCCTTACCAAACCTAACGTAAGATAGCCAAGCCAAACGTATTATGTCTCACTCTAACGTGCCGAGACCACCATTGCTGGCTTCGCCAGAGCCAACCAGAGCACATTAGGGCAATGCTGGGCGCAGAAGTCCACCGAATAGCTGAGTATAGCAAACAAGTCTAAGGTATGCTATCCTAGCAGGACCAAACGTAAAAACACTATACGCAACCTAACATTGCCTTACGAGCTGAGGAAACTATTGCTGGCCTCCCCGGCGACAAGCAGAATATGCTAGAGCACAGTAGAGCGCTTAAGTCCACGGAATAGCGTGTGTAGCATAAGAGTCGAAGCTACCCTCTACTAACCTAACCAAGCGTTACATAACCAGCTGTCATAAACATTTAACTAACGTGCGGAGGCCACCATTGCTGGCCCCCAGAGGCAAGCAGAACATAATAGAGCACAGTGGAGCGCAGAAATACACCGAAAAGCCGTGCATAGCAAAGAAGTCGAATCTATCCTGACCAAACCTTACCTAACCTAACCTAACCAAAAGATACATAGCTCAATTTATCGTGCCACACCCGCCATTGCAGGCCTCCCCAGGGTCGAGCAGGGTATAGTAGAGCAACGAAGGGAGCAGAAATACTCCGAATAGCAGTGTGCAGCACAAAATTCGGAGATATCCTATCCTAACATAACCAAACGTAACATTACCAAACGTAGCATGAGAAAATCAGTCCTGTCACGATCTCTACTGCTGGCCACCACAGGGTCGAGCAGAGTATAGAAGAGTCAAGTAGAGCGCAGGAAGCCACCAAATGGCAATGTATAGCACAAACGCCAAAGAAGTTCGACCCTAACAATACATAACATAACCTAATCTAGCGTAGAATTACTAAACCTAACGAGCCAAGACCACAATTTCTGGCCACCCCAGAGCCAAACAGAACATATGAGAGCACAGTAGAGCGAAGAAATCAACCGTACAGCTGTGTACAGCACAAATGCCAAAGCTATCCTTCCTAACCTGAACAAACATAGCGTAGCCAAGTGTAACATGACTCATCCTAACGTGCCGGTACTACTATTACTGCCCTCTCCAGAGCAAATCAAGGCATACTAGAGGAGAGTACAGAGGAGAAGTGCATAGAACCACAGTGCATAGCACAATAATCGATACTATCCTATCCTAAAGTGACCGAAATTAACACAACCTAGCGTAGCTTAACACAACCTACGGTGCCGAGGCTCCTATTGCTTGCCACCCATGCGCCAAGCATAGTGTACTAGAGCTCAGTAGATGATGCTAACTCACTAAATTGCGGTGTATTTCACAAAAGTTAATGCTACCCTCTCCTAATCTATAGAAACGCAACTTAACTCAAAATAACGTGCCGAGACTCCTATTGCTTGCCTCTCCAGAGTCAAGCAGAACGTATTGCAGCTCAGAAATCCCCTGAATAGCAGTGTATAGCACTAGAGATGGAGCAATCCCTTCCTAACCGAACCAGACGTAACAAACCAAACGTTATATAACGAAGCATAACGTACTGGGACCGCTACTTCTGTCCTTCCCTGCGACAAGCAGCTCATACTAGAGCAGAGTAGAGCGCCGAAATCCACCGAGGAGCAGCGCACAACACAAAAGTAAAGGCTACCCTAACCAAACCTTGCATAACCTGACCTAACCTTACGTAACATAGCACAACGTGAAGTGCCGAGACCACTATTTCCGGGCATTCCAGTGCCGAGCTGAAAACAACAGAGGACTGTAGAGCGATGCAATCCGCCGAATAGAAGTGTACAGCACAAAAGTCAAAGCTATCACCTCCTAACGATGCCGATCGTAACATAACCAAACGTAACATATCACAACGTAACGTGCCGCGAGCACGATTGCTGGCCACCCCAGAGCCAAGCAGAACATACATGTTGACAGTGGGTCTCAGGAATCCATAGAACCGTGGTGTATAGCAGATAAGTCGAAGATGCACAATCCAGAGCCAAACCAACGAAACCTAACCAAGCGTAGCCTAACTCAACGTAACGTGCTGCGACCACTTTTGCTGGAGTCCCCTAGGCCAAGTAGAATGCACAAGAGGAACGTAGATCGCAGATATGCGCCGAAGAGCATTGCATAGCACAAACGTCTGAGCCATCCAAACCAAACTTAACCGACCCCAACAACACCAAACGTAACCTCACAAAGCAGAACGTGTCACGCCCAATATTGCTGTTCTCCCAGAGGCAAGCAGAGTCCAGCAGAGCAATGCAGATCGCAGATGTCGACCGAATAGCAGTGTGTATCGTAAAAGTCAAAGCTACTCTAACCAAGCCTAGCCTAACCTATCCAAGCCAAACGTAACGTACATCAGCCTAACGCGTCGAGGTCACTATTGCTGGCCTGTCCAGAGCCAAGCAGAACGTGTTGGAGTACAGTCGAGCACAGAAATCCACCGTATCGCAGTGCAAAGCACGAAAGTCAGAGCTACCTTATCCAATCATAACAAAACGTAACATTACCGAACGTTGCCTAACACAACCTATCGCGGCACAGCCACTATTGATGTCCGTCGCAGAGTCCAGCAGGGTATAGTAGAGCGCAGTAGAGCTCAGAAAGCCGCCAAATGGCAATGTGCAGCACAAAAATCAAGTATACCCTAACACGACCAGACATACCCAAATCTGACCAAACTTAGAATAGCTAAACCTAACGAGCCCAGACCACTACTTCTGCCCCCCTTGCGCCAAGCAGAGCGTGGTAGAGCACAGTAGAGCGCAGAATTTCAACGAATAACTGTGTATAGCACAAAAGTGGGAGACATCCTCACCAAACCAAGCCTAACCAGTCCTACCCAAACGTTACCTAACTAAATCTATCGTGCCACGACCGCCATTGATGGCCTCCGGAAAGTCGAATATAGTATAGTAGGGCAACGAAGAGGGCAGAAGTCCACCGAATAGCTGTTATAGCACAAAAGTCAAAGACATCCCGTCCTAACCTAACCAAACCGAACGTAATCTAACAGAACCTATCGTGCCGCGACCACTATTGCTCGCATGCGGAGAGTCGTAGAGCAAGGTAGGTCGAAGGAATGCACAGAATGGCAGTGTATAGCACAAAAGCCATAGCTACCCTATCCTAACCTAACCCAACGTAACCTAACCAAACGCTGCCTAATACGACCTGACGTGCCGATACCACAATTGCAGTCCTCCCAAGGCCTAAGCTGAGAACATTGGAGCACAGTAGAGCGGAGGACTCCACCGTACAGGGTTGTATGGCACAGAAGTCAGCGCCATCCTAACTAAACTTACCTAACCTAATCTAACCGCACGTAACATAACTCAGCCAAACGTGCCACGACCGCCATTGGTGGCCTCCACAGTGACGAGCAGATGCTATTAGAGCATTGCAAGCGGCATACATCGACCGAATAGCAGTGTAAAGCACACAGGCAATGCCATAAAAGCCAAACATGACCAAACCGCATCGAACCAAGCGTAACCTATCTGAAACAAATTCGCCAGGACCTCCATTGCTGGCCTCTCGACAGACAAGCAGAGGCCAGTACAGCAATGCAGAGCACTGGAATCGTCCGAATGACAGTGAATAGCACAAAAGTAAAGGATATCGTAATCTGACCTTGCCTAACGTAACCTACCCAATCGTAGTATAGCAAAAGCTATCGAGATGGCACCACGATTGCTGGCCTCCCCTGGGGAAAGTAGAATACATTAAAGCACTCCAGTGCGCAGGAATGCGTCGAACAGGAGTGTATAGTACAAGAGTCAAATCTAACCTAGCCAAACCTAAGCAAACGTAACATAACCAAACGTAACATAGCTAAACCTGACGTGCATAAACCGCTATTGACAACCTCCCCAGAGTCATGTAGAATGCACTAGAGCACAGTAGAGCGAGGAATTCCGCCGCATTGCATTGAAAACCAGAAACGTCAAAGATATCCTGACCTAACCTGACATAACCCAACCTAACCAAACGTAGACGAACGCGACGCAACGTGCCGAGGTTACCATTGCTGGCATACCTAGCGACACGCAGGACATACTGGTGCACAGTAGAGCGCAGGAATACGCCGAAAGGTAGCGTAGTGCACAAAAGTCGAAGCAACCCACTAGTAACGTAACCAAACGTAACATAATTGAACCTGACGTGCCACGGCCGCTGTTTCTGGACTCACGAGAGCATAGCAGAGTGAGACAGGGCACTATAGAGCGTAGATGTCCATAGACTGGCAGTGAGTATCGCAAAAGTCAAGGCTATCCTAACCTAACCCAGTGTCATCTGTCCCAACTTAGCGTCACGCGACCACTATTGCTGGCCTCCACAGAGCCAAGCAGAACACTAGAGGAGAGTAGGGCGCATGAGTCCATTGAAGCGCAGCGCATGGCAAGAAAGTCAAATCGATCCAAAAGTAACCGATGCTAGCGTAACTTACCAAAGCGTAACGTAACTCAAACAAACGTGCCGCGGCCGCAATTTCTTGCCCCTCACAGCAAGGCAGAGCATACCAGAGGACACTAGAGGAAGGAAATCCACCGAATAGCACTGTAGAGCGCAAAGGTCAAAGCTACCCTCTCGTAACATGGCCAATCGTACCATTACCACACGTAACCAAATTCAACCTAACGTGCCGAAACCACCATTGCTGGCCTCCTGAGAGCCAAATAGAACATATTAGACGATATAAGAGCGCACACATCCATAGAATCGCATTGTACAGCAGAATCGTCAAAGGAATGCAACCTAACATAAGCCTACGTAACCTAACCGAACGTAGGCGAGCTTAACGTAACGTGCCGGGACCGCTGTTGATGGTCCCCAAGGACCAAGCAGATTACAGAAGAGCACAGTGGAGTGCAGAAATCCACCGAAAATAGTATAGAGCACGAAAGTCATA
>NW_016908626.1:390699-441675 GCF_001483705.2 Eufriesea mexicana | reverse complement strand
CGTGCCGAGGCTACCATTGCTGGCATACCTAGCGACACGCAGGACATACTGGTGCACAGTAGAGCGCAGGAATACGCCGAAAGGTAGCGTAGTGCACAAAAGTCGAAGCAACCCACTAGTAACGTAACCAAACGTAACATAATTCAACCTGGCGTGCCGCGGCCGCTGTTTCTGGACTCACGAGAGAATAGCAGAGTGAGACAGGGCACTATTGAGCGTAGATGTCCATAGACTGGCAGTGAGTATCGCAAAAGTCAAGGCTATCCTAACCTAAAACAGTGTAATCTGCCCCAACTTAGCGCCACGCCACCACTATTGCTGGCCTCCACAGAGCCAAGCAGAACACTAGAGGAGAGTAGGGCGCACGAGTCCACTGAAGCGCAGCGCATGGCAGGAAAGTCAAATCGATCCAAAAGTAACCGATGCAAACGTAACCTACCAAAGCGTAACGTAACTCAAACAAACGTGCCGCGGCCGCAATTTCTTGCCCCTCACAGCAAGGCAGAGCATACCGGAGGACACTGGAGGAAGTAAATCCACCGAATAGCACTGTAGAGCGCAAAGGTCAAAGCTACCCTCTCGTAACATGGCCAAACGTACCATTACCACACGTAACCAAATTCAACCTTACGTGCCGCAACCACCATTGCAGGCCTCCTGAGAGCCAAATAGAACATATTAGACGATAGAAGAGCGCACACATCCATAGAATCGCATTGTACAGCAGAATCGTCAAAGGAAAGCAACCTAACACAAGCCTACGTAACCTAACCGAACGTAGGCGAGCTTAGCGTAACGTGCCGGGACCGCTGTTGATGGTCCCCAAGGACCAAGCAGATTACCGTAGAGCACAGTGGAGTGCAGAAATCCACCGAAAATAGTATAGAGCACGAAAGTCATAGCTACACTTACCAAACCTGATAAAACGTAACCTAACGGAAGGTACCCTACTTTAAACTAACGCGCCGATACCACCATTGCTGACATCCACAGAGCCAGCCAGAGCATATTAGAGCACAGCAGCGGGGAGAAACCCACCGGGGAGCAGTGCATAGCGCAAAAGTCAAAGCTATCCTTTACCATCCTAACCAAGCGAACCATAAGCAAGCGTAGCCTAACGCAAACTAACGCACCAAGACTACTATTGCCGGCCTCCGTAGTGCCAAGCAGGATATACTAGGGCACGGTAGAGCTCAGAAATAAACAGAATCGCTTTTCATATCGTAAAAGTCCAAGAAATCCTGCATTGATTTTTGTGATATATACAGGCGTCCGGTGGATTTCTGCGCTCTGCATTGCTCCACTGTACTCTGCTCGTCTATGCGGAGGTCAGCAATAGTGACTTCGGCAAGTTAGTTTGAGAATGGCTACGTTTGCTTAGGTTGCGTTAGTTAGGGTTATGTTTGGGTAGCTTTGACTTCTCTGCCATACCGCCTTATTAGGTGAATTTCTGCGCTCCACATTCCTCCAATGTGTTCTGCTTCGATCTGGGGCGGCCAGCAATTGTAGTCCGGAAACCTTATGCTAAGTTTGGATACGTTCGTTTGTGTTAGGTTAGGACAAGGTAGGATAGGATATCCAACACTTTTGTGCCATACACTGTAATGCGGTGTATTAGTGCGCTCTACTGTGATCTAGTACATACTGCTTGGCTCTTGGTTGCAAGCAATTATGGTATCGGCACGTTAGGTTGAGTAAAGCTACGTTCGGTTATGTCCGGTTTGGTCACGTTAGGATAGGATAGCTTTGACTTATGTGCTATACATTGCTAGTTGGTCGATACCTGCGCTCTGTATTGCTCTGCTAGCCTCTGATTGCTCCTGGGGAGGCCAGCAATAGCGCTCGTGGCAAGTTTGGCAGAGCTAGGTTACGTTTGGCTTGGATAGGGTAGGATAAACTTTGTGAGGTTGCCCTTCACTTATGAGCTGTACACTGCTCTTCGGTGGACATCTGCGCTCTACTGTGCTCCGATATATTCTGCTTGGCTATTGGAAGCAGCGATATAGGTCGCCAGTCGTTAGGTTTAGTTATTCTTCGTTTGGTTACGTTAGGCTATGACTGGTTAGGATATAGTGTCTTTGACGTTTGAGCTATACATTGCTATTTGGCGGTTTCCTGCGCTCTACTTGGATCTACTGTACTCTGCTACAATCTGGGGAGGCCAGAAATAGTTGTCGTACCACAATAGGTTGTGTTATGCTGCGTTCGGTAATGATACGTTTGGTTAGGTTAGGATGGGATAGCTTTGACCTTTGGGCTATACACCGATATTCGGTGTATTCCGACGCACTGCATTGCTCAACTATACTCTATTCGACTCTGGGCAGGCCAGTAATTGTTGTCTCGGCACGTTAGGATGAGTTAGGCTACGATTGGTCAGGTTGTGATAGCTTCGGTTAGTTTGGATAGCTTTGCCCTTCGTGGTATAAACTGTTGCTCGGGGGATTTCTGCACTCCACTGTGCTCTAATGTGTTCTGCTTGGCTCTGGGGAGACCAGCAAGAGCGATCATCGCAGGTTCGGTTGAGTTATGTTGCGCTTGGTAAGGTTAGGTTTGGCTAAGTTTGGTTAGGATGTTTTTGACCTTTGTGCTATAAACAGCTATTCAGAGAATATCTGCGCTCTGCATTCCTCTACTAGCATCTGCCTGACTCAGGGGAGGCCAGCAATAGCGGTCGTCGCATATTCGTTTGGGTTATGTTACGCTTGGTAAGGTTAGGTTAGGATAAGGTTGGTTTGGATGCCTTTGACTTTTGTGCTATACACTGGTATTCGACTGATTTCTGCGCTCTGCATAGCTCTACTATACTCTGCTCGGCTCTCGGGTGGCGATTAATAGTGTTCGTGGAACGTACGTGTGTGTTATGTTACGTTTGGTTAGGTCCGGTTAGGTTTAGTTTGGTTAGGATAACTTTAACTTTCGAGCTATACACAGTTATTCGGTGGCTTCCTGCCCTCTACTGTGCTCTACTATAATCTGCTTGGCACTGGGGAGGCCAGCAATAGTAGTCGTGGCACGTTATTTTGAGTATGTCTGTGACAGGCCATGGCATGTTAGTTTGGGTTAGGTTTGGGTGTCCTCGACTATTCTGCTGCACACCGCTATTCTATAGATTTCGGCGCTCTACTCTCCTCTAGTACGTTCTGCTCGGCTCTGCGGAGGCCAGCGGTATTGGTGGCGGAATGTTAGGCAGTGATGAGTTACGTTTGGTCACGTTATGCCTGGTTAGTTTAGGTAAGGTTAGCTATGGCTTTTGCGCTATGCACAGATGTTCGTTGGAATTCTCTGATCTACTGTGCCCCAATATGCCCTGTTTTGCTATTTGGAGGACAGAAATAGTGGCCGCAGCACGTTAGGTTGTGGCATGTGCGTATGGTTATGTTCGGTTTTGTTGTGTTAGGCTTGGATAGCTTCCACTTTTGTGTTCAACACTGCTATCCTATGGGCCTCTTGGCTCCACTGTGCTCTGACATACTCTGCTTGACACAAAAGTGACGAATGATGGTGGTCCCTCTCGTTAGGCAGAGGTAGGCTACGTTTGGTTGCGTTACGTTTGGTTATGGTAGGAGATGACAGCTTTGACTTTTGTGCTAAACACTGCTTTTCGGTGGATTTCTGCGCTCCACCCTCCCTTGATATGCTCCGTTTGGCAATGTGGAGGCCACCAATACATGTCGCGGCACGTTAGGTTGAGGTAAATTACGTTTGGTTATGTTAGAGTAAGTTGGGTTAGGATATGATTTCTATGAACATTATGCACGACACATACATTATCTGGGCTTCTGCGCTCTACTCTGCTCTTCTGTATTCTGCTTGGCACTGTGGAGTCCAGCAATAGTTGTCTCGGCACGTTGGCTTAATATATGCTTCGCTTGGTAATACTAGGTTTGGGTAGTGTAGGATAGGTTAGCCTTGACGTTCGTGCTATACACTGCCATTCGTCGGATTTCTACGCTCTACGTTGCTCTACTGCACTCTGCTCGGCAAGGCTGGCGCCAGAAATAGTGGCCACAGCCCGTTTGATTGAGGTAGGTCATGTTTGGCTTCGTTACGTTGGTTTGGGTTAGGTTTGGATAGACTTAACTTTCGTGGTATACGCTGCAATTCGGTAGATTTCTAAGCTCTACTGCACCCTAGTATGCTCCGCTTGGCTGTGGGGAAGCCAGAAATGGTGGTCTCGGCACGATAGGTTGAAATAGGGTACGTTTGGCTGGTTTACGTTAGCTTTGGTTAGTTTTGGATAGCTTCGACTCTTCTGATATACACAGCGGTTCTGTGCGTTCCTGCCCTCCACCCGCCTGTATTACTCTCTGCTTGGCCCAGTAGAGACCAGCAATACAGGTCGCGGCATGTTAGGTTCGCATTCGTTACGTTTGATTACGTTAGGATTGCTTGGGTTCGGTTAGCATAGCATCGTCATATGCACTCAACACCGATATTCTATGGAATTCTGTGCTATACTGTGCTCCATCATATTCTGATTATCTCTGGAGAAGACAGCAGCAATGGTCGCGGCACGTTAGTTTGTGTTATGTTTCGTTTGGTTATGTTAGGTTCGGTAGTGTTTCGTCACGATATGGTTGACTTCTGCGCTGTACACTGCTATTTCTTGGGCTCCTGCACTCTTCTGTGCTCTAACTTCCTCTGATTGGCTCTGGGACGGCCAGCAGTAATGGTCTCGACACGTTATGTTGAGTTATGGTACGTTTGGTTATTACACGTTCGGTTGGGTTAGGACAGGGTAGCTTTGTCTTTTGTTCTATTAATTGGTCTTCGGTGGATTACGGCGTTTCCATTGCTCTACAATACCCTGCCGGCTTCTGGGGCGGCCAGCAATAATGGTCGTGGCAAGATAGTCTGAGACTAGTTACGTTTGGTTAGGTTAGGTTCGGTTTCGTTTGGACAGTGTGGCACTGATATTTGTGCTATACACAGCTGTCCAGTGGATTTCTGCGCTCTCCTGCGCTCGAATATGCTCTGCTTGGATTTGGGGTGGCCAGAAATTGTGGCCTCGACTCGTTAGGTTTAGTAATTCTACGTTTGGTTATGTTAGGTAGTGTATGGTTAGGGTATACCTTCTTTGGCGTTTGTGCTATGCATTGCCATTTGGTGGCTTCCTGCTGTCTACTTGGCTCAACTGAAATCTTCTCGACCCTGTGGAGGCCAGGAATAGAGGTCGTGGAGGGAGACGCTCTGCTATGCTACGTTTGATAATTTACGTTTGGTTAGGTTAGTATAGGATATCCTCGACGTTTGTGCTACACACATCGATTCGGTGGAATACAGCGCTCTTCGTTGCTCTCGCATATTCTGGATGACTCGGCGGATGTGAGCAATAATGGTCTAGGCACGTTGGGTTCAGTCAAATTACGTTTGGTTATGTTATGCTTGGTTGCGTTCGGCTAGGATAACTATGACTTTTGCGCTGTAAGCTGCTATTCGGGGGATTTCTCTTCTCTACTGTGATCTATTATACTCTGCTTTGCGATGGCGAGGCCAGAATTAGTGGCCGCGGCGCGTTAGGCTTTGTTGGGTTACGTTTGAATGGGTTATGAGTGTTTTGGTTAGGTTTGGATAGCTTTGACTTTCTTGGCATAGATTGTAATCCGGTGGACTTCTCAGCTCCACACTGATCTATTATACTCTGCTTGATTTTGGGGCGGCGAGCAATAGTGATCGCTGCCCATTAGGTTGAGTTAGGTTCCGTTTGGGTACGTGACGATTTGTTAGGTTAGGACAGAACAGCTTCGACTTTTGTAATATGCACCGCAGTTGCGCGGATTTCTGCACTCTACTGTGGTTTAATATGTTCAGCTTGGCTCTGGGAAAGACAGCAAGTGTGGTATCGGCACGCTATATTGAGTTAGGCTACGTTTGGCTATGTTAGGTTAGGTCTCGTTAGGATAGTATATCTTTGTCCTTTGCGCTTTACACTGCAGTGCTGCGCATTTCTGCGCTCAACTGTGTTCTGGTATACTCTGACTGGCTCTGTGGGTGCCAGCAATAGTGGTCCAGGCACGTTACGTCGGGTTATGTGGAGCTTGGTTATGTTAGGTTTGGCTTGGTTGGGCAAGGATGGCTATGACTTTTTTGCTGATCGCTGCTGTTCGGTGTACTCCTGCGCTCCACTGTGGTTTGATATGTTCAGCTTGGATATGGGGAAGACTGCAAATGTGGTCTCAGCACCTTGTGCTAAGTTATGGTAGGTTTGGATGGGTCAGCTTAGGCCATGATAGGTTAGTTTGTCTTTATTTCTGTGATTTGCTCTGCAGTGCTGCGGATTTCTGTGATCTACTGTGATCTACTGTGATCTGCTGTGATCTAGTATGTTCTGCTTGGCTCTGGCGTGGTGAGCAATAGTGGTGTAGGGCGGTTGGTAGGAGATAGGTTACGTTTGGTTATGTTACGATAGTTTGGGTTAGGAGAGAATGGCATTCACATTTTTGCTACAAACTGCTGTTTGGCGGATTTCTGCACTCCACAGCTCTCTAATTTGTTCAACTTTACTCCGGAAGGGCCAGCAAATGTGGTACCGGCATGATACGATGAGTTAGGCTACGCTTGGTTAAGTTAGGTTAGGCCACGTTTGGTCAGGATACCTTTGACTTTCCTGCTATACACAGCATTCCGGCGGGTTTCTACTATCTTCATTGCTCTACAATACTCTGCTCGACCCTCTCGAATCCAGCAGTAGTGGGCTCGGTACGCTAGGTTCAGTTATGTTACGTTGGGTTATGTTAGGTTTGTATGGGATAGGTTTGGGTAGTTTTGACAGTCTTGTCATAGACTCTGATTCGGCACCATTTGCACCAGCATGTTATTCCTGCCTCTGGGGAGGCCAGCAGTAGTGGGCATTGCACACCTCGTTTTGTTACGTTACGTTTGATTGGGCTATGGTAGGTTGCACTTGGTTATGACGGCTTTGACCTTTGCGCTATACACTGTTATACAGATAATCTCTGCTCTCCACTGTCCTCTAATATGTTCAGCTTGTCTCTGGAAGGGCGAGCAATGGCGGTGTCGGCATGATAATTTTAGCCAGGCTACGTTCGGCTAAGTTAGGAATGGTTAGGTGAGGTTTGGTTACGCTAGGCTAGGTTCTTTTAAGTTAAGTTATGATAGATTAGGTTATGTTTGGTTAAGTTAGGTTAGGTTAGGTTAGGAGAGGTTAGGTAAAATACAATAACGCAACCTAACCGAACGTAACCTTACTAAGCGGAACGTGCCGAGATAACTATTGCTTGCCTTCGCAGATCCAAGCTGAAAGTATTAGAGCACTGTCGGGCGCAGAAATCCACGCAATGGCAGACTACAGCACAAAAGTCAAAGCTATAATCTCCTAACCAATCGTAAAATAACCATACGAAATCCAGCTCAACCTAACGTGCCGCGACCGCTATTGCTGGGCTCCCCAGAGCCTAGCAGAGCACATTAGTGGAGAGTGGAGCGCAGAAATCCATAGAATCGCTGTGCATATCAGAAATGTCAAACATACCCAAACCTATCCCAATCCCACATAACATAGCCAATCATGGCATAACTCATCCTAACGCCACGAGACCGCAATTGCCGCCATCCCTCATCAAAGCAGGCCATACTAGGGCACAGTACAGTGCAGGAGTCCACCGAGCAGCAGTGTTCAGCACGAAAGTTATGGATATCTACACCAAATTCATCGTATCACAACCGAAACGAACGCAACCTTACCAAGCATAACGTGCAGAGACCACTGTTTCTGGCCATCACGGTGCGAAACGGAAAATATTAGAGCTCAGTATGGCGCAGGAATCCACCTAATGGCACATTATAGCACTAAAGTCAAAGCTGCCCTGTCTCAACCTAACAAATCGTATCATAACGAAACGCAATCAAACTCAACCCAGCGTGAACGCGACCACTATTGCTGGACTCCACAGCGCCAAGCAGAACACATTGGTGGAGAGTAGTAGGCAGGAGCCAATAGAATCGCAGTGTAGATCAGTAAAGTTGGAGCTACCCGAACCAAATCCGACCCAACTTAGCATAAACAAACGTTGCATAACTCAACCTATCGTGCCGCGGGCACAATTGCTGGCCTGCACATAGCCAAGCTGAAAATATTAAAGCACTTTCGGACGCTGAAGTCCAACAAATAGCAGACCATAGCACTAAAATCAAAGCTGCCGCCTCCAAACCCAACAAACCGTAACATAACAAAGCGTAACATAACGCAACCTAGCGAGACGCGACCACTATTGCAGGCCTACCCAGAGACAAGAAGAGCACGTTAGTGGAGAATAGAGTGCAGAAATCAATAGAATCGCCGTTTATATAAGAAAGCTCGTTGCTGCCCGCACATTATCTAAACAAATAGAACATGACCAAACATAGCCTGACACAAGCTAACTGCCGTCACCGTTATTGTCGCCCTCGCCAGAGCCAAGCAGGACATACTAGAGTACAGTAGGTCGCTAAAATCCACAATACAGCAGTGCACGACACGAAAACTAAAATCGTTCCTAATCAAACTTAGCCTAACTCAACCTAACAAAACGTAACATTACTCAACATAACGTGCCGAGACTACCATTGCTGCTGTTCTCGGCGATAAGATGTAAACATTAGAGCCCTGTAGAGCGCAGAAATCCACCTAATAGCAGACGGTAGCTCAAACGACAATGCTAACCTCTCCTTACCTAACCAACCATAACATAGAGGAACGTAACTTATCTCAGCCTAACGTGCCGCGACTACTTTTGCTGGCCTCCCCAGGGACAAGCAGAACACATTGGTGGAGAGTAGAACTCAGAACTGCGTAGGATCTCAATGTATATCAGAATAGTCAAAGCTACGCAAACCTATCCCAAAGCGAAGCAACGTAACCAAGCACAGCCTAACTCAACCCAACGTTCCGAGACCTCTATTGCTTCCCTCTGCAGAGCCAAGCAGGACATACTAGAGCACAGTGGAGCGCAGAAATGCAACGAACCGCAGCGTAAATCGCAAAAGCTGAATCTACCGTGACTAAACATTTCCTAGCCCAACATAGTCGAACGCAACTCGATACAACATAACGTGCCGAGACAACTGATGATGGCCTTCCCAGAGCAAAGCTGAACATATTAGAGCCCTATAGGTGGCTGGAATCCACCTAATATCAGACAATAGCACTAAAGACAGAGCTACCAACTCCAAACCTAACCAACCGTAACATAAAGGAACGTAACTTATCTCAGCCTAACGTGCCGCGACTACCTTTGCTGGCCTCCCAAGAGCCAAGCAGAACACATTGGTGGAGAGTAGAACACAGAAATCCATATAATCGAAGTGTAGACCAGAAAAGTCGCGGCTACCCACACCTAACCCAAATCAACAGAACATGAACAATCATAGCCCAACCAAACGTAACGAGCCGCGACCGCTATTGTTGCCCTCCCAGAGACAAGCAGGACGTACTAGAGCACAGTAGTGCGCAGAAAACAACCGAACAGCAGTGTACGGCATATAAGTTAAGTCAATCTTGACAATACTTAGCATAAAGCAACCAAGCGGATAGTAACCTGACACAACTTAACGTGCCGAGACCACTATTGCTGGCCTTCACAGAGCCAAGCTGAAAATATTAGATCACTGTATGGCGCAGAAGTTGACCTAATAGCAGACTATAGCGCTAATGTCATGGATATCCTGTCCTAACCAAACCAAATGTAACATAACCAAACGTAACTAACTCAACGTAACGTGCCGCTACCAGTATTTCTGTCTTCCACAGTGTCTACGGGAAGACGTTAGTGGAAAGTAGAACGCAGAAAACCATATAATCGCATTGTCCATCAGATAAGTCAAGCTACCCAAATCTGGTCCAAACCCACGGATTCTACGGGAAGACGTTAGTGGAAAGTAGAACGCAGAAAACCATATAATCGCATTGTCCATCAGAAAAGTCAAGCTACCCAAATCTGGTCCAAACCCACGGAACATATACCCAACACAGCCTGTCTCAACCTAACGTGCTGCAACCGATATTGTTGCCCTCGCCAGAGGCATGTAGGATGTACAGGAGCACAGTAGAGCGCAGATTCCCGCCGAATAGCAGTACACAGCACATGAGTTAAAGTTATCCTGGCCAAACTCAGACTGACCCAAACAAACCGAACGTAACCTGACTCATCATAAGGTGTCGGGATACCTATTACTGGACAGCCCACATCGAAGCAGGACAAACTAGAGCGCAGCAGAGCGCAGAAATTCACCGAGTAGCAGTGTACAGCACAAAAGCTAATGCAGTCCCGACCAAACACAGCGTAACCCAACCTAACCGAATGCAGCTTGATGCATCATGACGATCTGAGACCACACTTGTTGACATTGCCAGAGCCTAGCTGACAATATTAGAGCACTGTAGAGCGCAGAAGTCCACATAATAGCAGATTAGAGCACTGAAGACTAAGCTATCCCCTCCTGTCCTAGCCAAACGTAAAATAACCAAACGTAACCTAACTCAACCTAGCTTGCCGCGAACAATATTGCTGGCCGCCACCGATCCAAGCAGAAGACGTTAGAGGAGAGAAGGACACGGAAATCCATTGAATCGCAGTGTATATCGGAAAGATCGGACTTACACAAGCCTAACCCAAACGAACAGAACGTAACAAAACATAGCAAAACTTAACCTAACGTGCCGACACGTCTATCGTTGCATTGCCCAGAGCCAAGCTGGACATGCTAGTACACAGAAGAGCACAGAAACCCACCGAATATCAGTGCACACATCAAAGGATAGAGCTATCCTGACCAAACACAGCGTAACCAAACCTAACCGAACGCAGCTTGATGCATCGTGACGATCCGATACCAAACATGCTGACGTTGCCAGAGCCAAGCTGAAAATATTAGTGCTCAGTAGAGCGCAGAAATCCACCACATAGCAATGCACGCCACGAAAGTTAATGCTACCTAAACGAAACTTAGCATAACCCATCCTAACAGAACATAACCTGAACCAGCGTGACGTGCCGAGAGCACAATTGCTGGCTTTCCCACAGCAAAGCTGAAAATATCAGGGCTCACTTAGGCGCAGAAGTCCACCTAATAGCAGACCAAAGCAGGGAAGTCGAAGCTATCCTATCCTAACCTATAGAATCGTAACATAAGCAAACGTACCCTAAAATAACCTAAAGTGCCAGAAACACTATTATTGACCCCCGAAAGCCAAGCAGGTCATACTAGAGCACTGTAGAGCGCAGGAAGCCACCGAATAGCAGCGTACAATGCAGAAGTTAAAGCTACACTAACCAAACTTAGCATAAACCAACCAAACCGAACGTATCCTGACGCAACATCACGTGCAATGACCGATATTGCTGGCCTTCCCAGAGCCAAGCTGAAAATAATAGGGCACTCCATGGAGCAGGTATCCACCAAATAGCAGACCATACCACAAAGGTTAAAGCCATCCTATCCTCACCTAAAGAATAGTAACATAACCAAACGTATCCTGTCATAACCTAACGTGCCAGGACCACTATTACTGACTCTCAAGGGCCAAGCAGGACATACTGGAGCACTGTAGAGCGCAGAAATCCCCCGAATAGCAGCGTACAACGCAAAAGTGAAAGCTACCCTAACCACACTTAGCATAACCCAATCTAACCGAACGTAACCTGGCGCAACGTAAAGTGCAGAGACCGCTATTGCTGCCCTTCCTAGAGCCAAGCTGAAAATATTTGAGTGCTGTAGGGAGAAGGAAACCACCTAATAGCAGACTATAGCACTAAAGTCATAGTTATCCTCTCCTAACCTAACCCATTGTAACATAGCAAAACTTAACCTAACTCAACCCAACGTGCCCGAACACTATTGCTGCCCTTCAAAGAGCCAAGCGCAGCACACTAGTGGAGAGTAGAACGCATAAACCTACAGAATCGCAGCGTATATCTGAAAAGTGAGAGCTACCCAAACAATACCCAAATCGACGGAACATAATCAAACATTACTTAATCTGAACTAACGTGCAGAGACCGAAATTGCTGCCCCCCCCCCCAAGGGCACAAGCTGGTCATACCGGAGCGAAGTATAGTGCAGCTGTCCACAAAATAGCTATGTAAGGCACAAAAGTTGACGCTATCCTGGCCAAACTTAGCATAACCTAACCTAACCGAACGTAACCTGGCGCAACGTAAAGTGCAGAGACCGCTATTGCTGCCCTTCCTAGAGCCAAGCTGAAAATATTTGAGTGCTGTATGGAGAAGGATTTCACCTAATAACAGTCTATATCACTAAAGTTAAAGCAATCCTCTCCTAACCTAACAAACCATGGCATAACCGAACGTAACCTAACACCACATAATGTGCCGCGACTGATATTGCTGGCCTCCAAAGAGACAGGCGGAACACATTAGTGAAGGGCAGAATACAGAGATACATAGAATCGCAGTGTATATCAGATAAGTCAAAGCTACCCAAACCTAACCCAAATCAACGGAACATAACCAGACATAGCCTACCTCTACCTAGCGTGACGAAAACGCTATTGCTGCACTCCCCAGATCCAAGCAGGATATACTATAGGACAGTAGAGTGCAGAAATCCACCGAATAGCAGTGTACAGGGAGAAGATGCAGCTACCTTAACTATATCTATCCTAACCCAACGTAACATATCGTAACATGACACAACGTTACGAGCCGAGACTTCTATTGTCGGCCTCCCCAGAGCCAAGCAGGATACGTTAGTGGAGAGTAGAACGCATAGATCTGCTGAATCGCGGTGTATTTCAGAGAAGTCGAAGCTACCGAGACCTAACCCAAATCAACGGAACATCGCGTAACATTGCACATAAGTGGGGAGTAGGACGCAGAAATCCATGGAAATGCAGTGTACATCAGAGAAGTCTAGGCTACGCGAACCTAACCCAAACTTAGCCTTACCCAACTTAATCGGACGTAGCCTGACACAGCATAACCTGCCGAGGCCGCGATTGGTGGCCCTAGCAGAACCAAGCTGAAAATTCTAGAGCACTGTAGGGCGCAGGAATCAAACGTCTAAGAGTGTATAGCACAAATGTCAACGCTATCCTCACCTAACCTAACGAAACGTGTCGTAACTCAACGTGGCCTGTCTCATCCGGACGTGCCGAGGCCACAATTGCTGCCCTCGCCAAAGCCAGGTAGAACATGTCAGAGCTCAGCAGACCGCAATAACTGAGCGCATTGCAGTGTATAGCACAAAAGTGGAAGACATCCTAACAAAACCTGTCCTAACATAACCTAGCCGAACGTGGTGCAACTCAACGTAAAGCGCCGAGGCTAGTATTGCTGGACTTCCCAGAGCGAAGCAAGGTGTAGCAGTGCAAAGAAGTGCTTAGAAATGCACCGCACATCAGTGTGAAGCACGAAAACTAAAGTAATCTTACTATAACCTAACCAAACGTAACATAACCAAACGAACGTAACTAAACCTGTCGTGCCTACACCAGTATTGCTGACCTACCCAAAGCAAAGCAGAACATATTACAGCACGGTAGAGCGCAGGAATCTACCGAACAGCAGTCTACATCACGAAAGTCCAACCAATCCTAGCCTAATCCAAACTAACATAACCGAACCGAACGTAGCCTAAGTCTACCTAACGTGCCGAGTCCACCATTACTGGCCGCCCCAGAGTCGAGTAGGGTACAGTGGAACTACGTAAAGCGCAGAAATCCTACGAATTGCGGTGCACAGCACAAAAATGGAAGCTAACCTATCCTAACCTAACGAAACCTAGCATTGCCATACCTAGCCTAACACAGACTAACGTGCCATGACCACTATTGCTGGACCCCAGATTCGAGCAGATTATAGTAGAGCACAGAAGAGCGCAAAAAGACACTAAATAGCCATGTACAGAACAAAAGCTAAAGAGAACTTAACCCTAACCTAACCAGACCAAACCCAACCATACCAAACGTAGAATAACTAAACGTAATGTGCGCAACAACTACTGTTGGCTTCTCCAGAGGCAAGCAGAACATGATAGAGCACAGTAGAGCACGGCAGTCCATACAATGTCAGTGTTGAGCACATAAGTCATAGCTATCCTTGCCCAGCACAACCTAATCTGACCAACCAAACGTAATGTAGCTCAACCTAATGTGCCGTGACCAGTACTCCTGGCCCCCGCAGAGCCAAGCAGGGAATAATACAGGGAAGCAGAGCGCAGAGATCCATAGAATCGCAGTGTATAGCTGAAAAGTCAAATCTATCCAAACCTAACCACAGCTAACATAACCAAATCAAACGTACCCTAACCAAACCTCACGTACCGAGACCACCATTACTGGCTTCCGCAGAGACAAGCAGAACGTACTAGAGCACAGCAGCGCGCCGTGATCCACCGAGTTGCAGTGTATAGCACAAAAGTCAAAGCAATCTCATCCTAACATAGCAAATCGTAATATAACCGAACGTAACCTAACACAACCTAGAGTGCCGCAACCACGATTGCTGGCATTCACAAAGCCAAGCAGAACATGCTAGTGGATAGTAGAACGTGGAAATACATAGAACCGCGGTGTGTATTAGAAAAGTCAAAGCTACCCTAGCGTAACCAAGACCAACAGGACCTAGCCAAACATAGCATAAATCAATATTACATTCCGAGTCCACTGTTGCTGGAGACCCCACGGCGAAGCAGAATATAGTAGGGACAGTAGAGCGTACAAATCCAACGAACAGCAGAGTATAGCACATACTTCGGAGCCATTCTTGCCAAACATGGCCTACCCTAACCAAACCAAGCATATTCTAACTCAACCAAACGTGCAACCACCTCCATTGCTGGCCTCCCCAGAGCGAAGCGGAAAACACTAGAGCACAGTAGAGAGAGGAACTCTACCATACAGTAGTGTGTAGCGCAAATGTCACAGCTACACTGTACCTTCCTAACAAAAGGTTGCATAGCAAAGCTTAACATAAAGCATCCTGACGTGCCAAGACCCCAATTGCTGCCATCTCCATAGCTAAGTAGCAAATTTTAAAGGAGGGTAGAGCGCAGAAATCCACATAATCGCAGTGCGTAGCGCAATAGTCGAAGTTACTCTTTACCAACGTAGCCACACGTAACACAACTGAACGTAGCCTAACTCAACATAAGGTGCCGATACTGGTATTTCTGTCCTTCCCAGAGCCAAGCAGGGCATACTAGAACACAAGAGAGTGCAGAAATACACCGAACGACAGTGTGCACCGCGTAAGTCAGAGCTATTCAGACCTAACCCAGACTAACATAGCGTAACCAAACGTGACCTAACTAAACCTATCGTGCCGAGATCAATATCACTGGCTACCTAATATGCGAGCAGGGTATAGTAGAGCAATAAGGACTGCAGAAATCCACCGTACAACAGTGTATAGCACAAAAGTCATTGCTATTCTGTCCTAACCTATCCAAACGTATCGTAATCAAATGTAACTTATCTAAACACTTCGCGCAACGACCACTAGTGCTGTCCACCCCAGGGTCGAGTAGATTATAGTAGAGCAATGTGGAGCGCAGGAATCCACCCAGCAGCAGGGTATACAACTAAAGACGAACCTACCCTCTCCTAACATGGCCACACCCAGCTCACCCAAACGTAATGTAACGCAACCTGCGGTGCCGCGACCGCTACTGCTGGACTTACGAGTGCCAAGCAGAGTATAGGAGAGCAATGCAGTACGCTGATATCGTCCGACAGGCAGTGTATAGCATAAAAGTTAAAGATACCCTATCCTAACATAACAAAGCGAAAAGTAACCAGGCGCAAGCTACCTTAACCTAACGTGCCGAGACCAACACTGCAGACCTCCTCATAGCCAAGCAGAATACACTAGAGCACTGTAGAGCGCAGAAACCCTACGAATAACGGTGTACAGCATAAAAGTCAAGGGGTTCCTGACCAAAATTGACATAACCTAACCTATCCAACGTTAGCTATCACAACGAAACGGGCCACGACCACTACTGTTGGCCTCCCCAGAGACAAGCAGGTTCTAGTAGAGCAGAGCAGGGTGCAGATATTAACCGAACAGAAATGTAAAGCACAACAGTCAAAGATACCCTAACCAAACCTAACCAAACCTAGAAAATCCAAACGTACCATATCTCTACCAATCGTGCCGAGACTTCTATAGCTGGCCTCCCTAGAGACGAGCAGAGTATAGCAGAGCAATTTAGAGCGCAGAAATGCGCCGGACGGATGTGTACAGCGCTGAAGTCTAAGCAACCCTATCCTAACATTACCAAACGTAACATAACCGAACGCAGCATAACTCAGATTAAAGCGCCGAGGCAAATACCTCTGGCCTCTCCATAGCCAAGCTGTATATACTAGAGAAAGGTAGAGCGTAGAAAGCCACCGAATAGCAGTGTATAGCACAAAAGTCAAAGCTATCACATACAAACTTAACCTAACCTTACCTAACCAAACGTTACTTAACACAGCGGAACATGCAACGACCACTATTGCTGACCTCCCCAGAGACAAGCGGGTGCAAGTAGAGCAACGCAGATGGCAGACATCGACCGAATACCAGTGTATATCAAAAAATACAAAACCATCCCAACCAATAATAAGCAATCCTGACCTAACGAAGCGGAACCTCAAACAACCAAACGCGCCAGGACAATCATTGCTGGCATCACCACTGGCAAGCAGGGGCTAGTAGAGCAATGCAAATCGCAGATATCGTCCGAATAGCAGTGTATAGCACAAAAGTCATAGGTATCGTGCCATAACTTGACAAAGCGTAACATAACCAAGCGAACGTAACTCAATCTAACGTGCCTACACCACTATTTCCGATCTGCTCAGAGAAAAGTATAACAAATTAGAGCACTGTAGAGAGCACAATTCCACCGAATAGCTGTGAAGAGCGCAAAAGTTTAGGCCATCCCCTCCTAACCTAACAAATCGTAAGAGAGTCAAACGTAAAGAAGGTCAATATAACGTTCAGCGAACACAATTGCTGGCCTCCCAGATTCGAGCGGAGTATAGTAGAGCACAGTATGGCGCAGTATTTCGACGAAAAGAGGTTTATGACAGGAATGTCGAAGCCATCCAAACCCAACCCAAACGAACATAACGTAGCCAAACGTATCTTAACTCAAGCTGACGTGCCGAGACCACTACTGCTGGCCTCCACATAGACGAGCAGAGTATAGTAGAGGAATCCACCGGGCAGCAGTGTGTAGCACAAAAATCAAAGCTGCTCTATCCCAACCTAACAAAACTTAACATAACCAAAAGCAACATTACTCAACATAACGTGCTGCGGCCACTGTGGCAGGCCTCCCAGAGCCAAGTAGAGCATATAATAGCAATGTAGTGCGCCGAAATCCAGTAAAAAGCAGCGTATAGCATAAAAGTGAAAGCTATCCTATCCTCACCTATACAAAGGTAATATAACCAAACGCAACATAGCCTAACATAAAGTGCCGAGACCACTACTGCTGGCCTCCCCAGAACAAAGCAGTACATATTAGAGCACAGCAGGTGGCAGAAATCGACCGAAAAGCAGTGTATACATCAAAAGTTTAATCCATCATTTCCTAACCTAACAAACCGTAACATAAGCGAATGCAACACAACTCAAAATATCGTGCCGCGGTCAATACTGCTGGCCTCCGCAGATTTGTGCAGAGAACAGTAGAGCACTCTAGAGGGCAGAAGACCACCGCATAGCAGTGTGTAACGCGAAAGTCAAAGCTATTCATGCCTAACCCGCACTAATATAGCCTAACCAAACGTAGCGTAACTCAACCTGATGTGCCGAGGACAGTATTGCAGGAAGCCCTGAGCCAGGCAGAGCATATTAGGGTATACTAGAGCGCAGAAACCCACCGAATGTAGGAGTATAGCACAAAAGTCGAAGGTGCAATCCCCTATCCTGACCAAACGTGACATGACTGGACGTAACGTAGCAGATCTGTGGTCCCACGACCACTATTGCTGGGCTCACGAGAGTCAAACATGGTACAGGAGAGCAACGTAGATCGCCGAAATCGCACGAACAGAAGTGTATAGCGCATAAGCCAAAGCAATCTCAACCAAACCTAACCAAACCCTGCCGAACCAAGCGTAACAGGGCACAACCTCACTTGCCGCGATCACTACACTTGGCGACCCAAGCACAAGCACATTGTGATACGGAACCGTACAGCGCAAATACCCAAAGAAGAGCAGTGTGTAGCACAAAAGTCGAAGCATTCCTAACTTAACGACACGTAACCTAACCTAACGGAACGTATCCTAACTGCTCCTAACGTGCCGCGACCACTATTGCTGGCCTCCCGAGAGTAGGGCGGCTTATAGTAGAGCAATGTGGAGCGCAGAAATCCACCGAAGAGCGGGGTATAGCGCAAAAGTCAATGCTACCCTTTTCTAACATATCCAAGGGTAACATATCCAAACGCAAAAGGTATCTACATTTATAGCCACAACCACAACAACTAGTCTGCTCGGTGTCAAGCAGATTATGGTAGGGCACAGTAGGGCGCTGAAATCCAACGAAATGCAGTGTACAGCACAGAAGTTAAAACTACCCTATCCTAACGTAACAAAACGTAACCTAACCAAACGCAGCCTAGTCACGTCTGACGTGCAGAGACAACAAATCCTGGCATCCCCAGACACAAGTAGAGCATATTAGTGCACAGTAGAGATTCATTAGCAGTGTGCAGCACAACAGTCAATGAAACCCTACCCTATGCTATCCAAACGTAAGCATATAAGCAGACGTAACGTATACACAACCTGACGTGCCACGACCGCTACTGCTGGCCTCACGAGAGCTAAGCAAAGTGTAGCAGAGCCCAGTAGAGCGCAGAAATCCGCCGAATGTATGGCACAGGAATCAAAGCTATCTCAAGCAAACCTAACCAAACCTAGCTTAACCAAGACGAACATAGCTCTACGCAAATTGCAGTGGTACCACTTTTCCTGGCGCCCACAGACACAAGCAAAATGTGATAGCGCTCAGGAGAGCGCAGAGTTTCTTGGAATATAAGTGTGAAGCGCAACAGTCAAAGCTATCCTAACCTAGCGCAACGTGACCTAAACTAACCCGATCGAACTCTATCTCAACGTAACGTACCGCGACCCCTATTGCTGGCCGCCCGAGAGTCGAGCAGAGGCTGGTAGAGCAATGTAGAGTGCAGAACCCCTCCGAAGCGCTGTGAATAGCACGAAAGTCTAAGCTATCCTGTCCTACCCTAACCAAACGCAACATATCTCAGCCTAACGTGCCGAGAGCACAACTGCTGGAATCCCCATAGCCAAGCAGAACATACTGTAGCACAATAAAGCGTATAAGTCCACCGAATAGCAGCGTAGTGCACAAACGTAGAGGCCGCCATAACCATACTTCACCTACACAAACAAAACCAAACGTAACACAACTGATACCAACGTGCCGCGATCAGAGTTGCTTGCCTCCCCAGAGAGAAGCAGAACGTATTACCACACAGCAGAACGCAGAAATCAACCATATAGCAGCGTTTGGCACAAAAGTGGGAGCTAACGCATCCTATCCTGACCAAACGCAACGCAATCAAACGTCACATAACCCGTCCTGACGTGCTTAGACCACTATTGCTGCAACCTCAGTGTAAAATAGAATATATTCGAGGAGGGTAGAGGGCAGAAATCCATGGAACTGCAGTGCATAGCACAATAGTCAAAGTTACCTATCATAACATAGCCGTACGTAACATAACCAAACGTAGCTTAACTTAACCCAACGTGCCGAGGCCACCGTTGCTAGCATCCACAGAGGCGAGCAGAATATACTAGAGCACAGTAGAGCTTAGTAAACAACCGCATTTCAGTGTATAGCACAAAAGTGGACGAAATCCTCACCTAACATGCCCCAACCTGATCTAACCGAACGTAGCCCAACTCAAAATGAGGTGCGGAGAACGCAATTGCTGCCCTCCCCAGAAATCCAAGGGATCGCAGTGTACAACACAAAAGACGAAGCTACCCCCTCCTAACCTAACAGAACGTAACATAAGCGAACGTAACATAACTCATACTAACGTGCCGAGAGCACTGCTGCTCGCCTCCACAGAGACAAGCCGAATGCACTGGAGGACAGTGGAGCTCAGAAATGCACCGCAATTCAGTCCATAGCTCAAAAGACGAGGATATCCTAACATCACCAGAAGCAACCTAACCTAACCAAACGTAGCCTAACTATACATAGCGTGCCGCGACCACAATTCTTTGCCACCCAAGAGAGCAAGGCAGGAAATTTTAGGGCACAGGGGAGCGCAGAAGTCCACGGGATATTATTGTATACCACAGAAGTCGAAGCTAACATGTCCTAACCTAACCAAACGTTACGTAACTCTGCGTGACATAACACAACCAAACCTGCAAAGGCCACTATTGCTTGTCTCCCAGAGCATTGAAGAATGTGCTAGATCGCAGTAGAGCGCAGAAATCCACCGCACTGTAATGTATAGAAAAGAAGTCGACGACATCCTGACATAACTGGCCATCCCTAACCAAACCAGACGTAGCCTAACTCAACGTAACGTTCCGAGACCGCTATTGCTGCCCTCCCCAGAGCCGAGCATATCATATTAGAGGAGAGAGCATCACAGAAATCGTCAGAATCGCAGTGTATAGCAGAAAAATCAAAGATATCCGAACATAGACCAAAATAACGTAGCCTAGCCATACGTAGCCTAACTCAACGTATCGTACCGCGACCACTATTGCGGCCTCGACAGTGGCAAACAGCATATTGTAGAGCACAGCAGAGCCCCGATATTTACAGGATAACAGTGCAAAGTAGGAAAGTCAAAGCGTTCCTAACCGAACGTAATTAACATAACTCAACCTATCGCGCCGCAACCACTATTGCTGTTCTCCCCAGAGCCGAGTAAAACGTATTATTGGAGAATACAGCGCAGAAATGCATAGGAACGCAGTGTATAGCAGATAGGTGAAAGCTATCCAAACCTAATCCATGCTGACATAACCCAACCAAACGTAACATTGCATAACATAGCGTGACGCGACCACTACTGCTGGCCTACCCAGAGCCAGGCAGGATACACTAGAGGGCAGTAGTGCGCAGAAATACACCGACTATCAATGTATGGCACGAAAGTCGAAGCCATCCCAACCGATGTATACCTGGCCTATCCTAACCGAATGAAACATAACTCAACACTACGTGCCGAGATCACTGTTGCTAGCATTCCCTGGTCGAAGCTGAATATAATAGACCAAGGCAGAACGCAGAAATCGAACGAACAGCTGTGTATAGCACGAAAGACGAAACTATACTTACCGGAATTATCCTAATCAGACCCAACCAAATACTTGTATAGCTACAGTTTGCAATAATCAGGATTTCTGCACCTCTCAGTGCTCCAATATCTTCAGCTTGGCTGCGGGAGTGCCAGCGATAGTGGCCTTCGCATGTTGTGTTGCGTTATGTTTCGATCGGTTACGGTGGGTTACGCTACGTTTGGGTTGGTTACCTTCCGCTATTGTGATCTACCCCGCTCTTCGGTGGATTTACGCTCTTTAATGTGCCCTAGTAAGTACTGCTTAGCTCTGCGGATGGCAGCAATGGCGGTCTCGGCACCTTAGATTGCGTTAGACTACGTTTTGGCTATGTTCCGTTGGTTTGGGTTAGGTTTGGGTAGCTACGACTTTTCTGACATACACTGCGAATCTATGGACTTCTGCGTTCTACTCTACACTAACGTGTTCTGCTTGTCTCGGTGGAGGCCAGCAACAGTGGTTGTGTTCTCGTTGTGTAATGTTGGATTACGTTTGGTTATGTTACGTTTGGTTATGTTTGGAGATGGTAGCTTTTACTTTAGTGCTATAGTCTGCTATTGGGCGGATTTCTGCGCCCTACAGCGCTCTAATATTCTGAGATTGACTCTGGGATGTAGCGCAACAGAGGCCTCGACACGTTGCGTTGAGTCAGGTTACGTTCGGATAGGGTAGGCTATGCTAAGTTTGTATAGGATACCTTTAGCCTTTGACCTATACACTGCTATTCGGTGGACTTCTGCCCTCTACTGTGCCCTAGTATGTCCTGCTTGGTCCTGCTGGAGGGGGCAATGGCGGCCTCGGCGCCTGTGTGTGAGTTATGCTATGTTTGTTTATGTTCTGTTCGTTTGGATTAGGTTCGGGTAGGTTTGGCTTTTCTGATGTACACTGCGATTCTGAGGACTTCTGCGCTCTACTCTCCACTAATGAGCTCTGCTGGGCACTGGGGAGGCCAACAGTAGTGGGCGCGGTCAGTTAGGTTGGGTGAGACGATTCCTTATGTTACGTTTGGCTAGGTTAGGAGAGGATAGCTTTGACTTTAGTGCTATAGTCTGCTGTTAGGTGGATACGTGCGCCCTAAACTGCTCTAATATTTTCAGCTCGGCTGTGGGAAGGCCAGGAATTGTCGTTTCGGCACGTAAAGCTGAGTCACACTACGTTCGGATAAGTTGGGTTAGGCTAACTTTGGACAGGATAGCATTACCTTTTGCGCTGTACACTGCTATGCGGTAAACTTCTGCGCTCTACTGAGCTCTAGCGTATCCTGCTTCGCTATGGGAAGGTCAGCTACTGCGGTCTCGGCTCGTTTGGTTGAGTACAGCTATGTTTGTCTTCGTTCTGTTGGTCTTGGTTAGGGTTGGGAAGCTTTGGCTTTTCCTATATACACTGAGAATCTATGGATTCCTGCTCTCTGCTCTGCACAAATGTGTTATGCTCGGCACCGGGGATGCCAGCAATAGTGGACGCGGCAAGAAAGGTTGAGCCTTGTTACCTTTCGCTACATTAGGATTGGCCATGTTAGGAGATTGTAGCTTTGAATTTCTTGCTATGGTCTGCTATAAGCAGGATTTCTGCACCCTTCTGTGCTCTAATATCTTCTGCTTGGTTCAGGGTATGCCAGCGGTAGTGGTCTCGGCACGTTACGATGAGTCATGTTACGTTCGGTTAGGGTGGTTATGTAAGGTTTGTGTAGGATATCTTTAGCTTTTGTGCTATACACTGCTATTCGGTGGACTTCTGCGCTCTACTGTGGTCTAGTATGTCCAGCTTCGCTCTGGGGTGGACAACAATAACGGTATCGGCTCGCGAGGTTGAGTTATGGTACGTTCGGTTATTTTACCCTTGGCTTGGTTACGAGAGGATAGCTTTGACTCCAGTGCTATAGTCTGCTAGTCGGTGGATTTCTGCGCTCTGCAGTGCTCTTGTATGTCCTTCTTGGCTTTAGGGAGGGGGGGGCGGGATCGACAATAGTTGTGTAGGCACGTTAGTTTGAGCTAGTTTCCGCATGGCTTGGCTAGGTTGACACATGTTTGGTTAGGATACCTTTGACTCTTGCGTCACACACTGCTATTCTGTGTATTTCTGCTCTCTGCTGTGCTCTAGCATGCTCTGCTTGGCTATGGGGATGCCAGCAGCATTGTTCTCGGTACGTTAGTCTGAGATTTATTGCGCTTCGTAGTATTAAGTTTGGCTCGGTGAGGAGAGGATAGCACTGAATTTTGTGCTATACACCGCTATCCGGTGGATTTCTACGCTCTAGTGTGCTATAATATACTCTGCTTCGCTGTGCGGAGGACAGCAATAATGGTCTCGGCTCGTTAGTTTGAGATAGATAACGCTTGGCTATGTTACGTTTGGTCAAGAAATGGGAGGATATCTTTGACTTTTGAGCTGTACGCTTCTGTTCGGTTGATTTCTGCGCTCGTCTGTACTCTAGCATGCTATGATTTGCTCCGGTGTGGCCGGTAGGAGCGGTCGTAGCACGTTCAGCTGGGTTACGTTACGTTGCGATAGGTTAGCTTACTTTAGGCAAGGACAAGGTAGCTTAGACTTGTCTGCTTTACACTGCTCTTCGGTGGATTTTTGCGCTCTACTGTGCTCCAGTATATTCTGCTTGACCAATGGGAAGCCAGATGTATTGGACTCGACACGTTTGTCTGCGTTACGTTCCGTTCGGTTTGGTTGCGGTAGGTTAGCATAGGTTCTTGTGCTATACACTGCTATTCGGTGGATTCATGCGCTCTACATTGATCTTCTATACTCTGCTCGACACTCAGGATGCCAGCAATAGAGGTCTCGGCACGGTAGGTTGTGTTAGGCAGGGTTTGGTTGGGTCATGGTAGTTTGGGTTAGTTTTGGACAACTTTGTCTTACATGATGTAAAATGTTGCTCGGTGGATTATTGAGATCTACTGTGCTATAGTGTGTCCTACTGGGCTCTGGTGAGGGCAGCAGTGGTGATCTCGGAACATTAGGCTGCGTTAGGTTACGTATGGCTACGTTACGTTAGTCCTGGAGAGGGTAGTATAGCTATAACTATCGCGGCATACACAGCATACCGCTGATCTCTGCGCGCCTCTGTTCCCTAATATGTTGTGCTTGTACCTAGGGATGCCAGCATCTGTGGTCCCGGCTCGTTAGGTCGAGTTAAGTTAGGTTTTGCTTGTCTAGGTTCTGTTAGGATTGCTTGGGGCAGCTGTGACTTTCGCGCTATACGCTGCTATTCTGTCGATACCTGCGCTCTGCGTTACGCTACTAGACTCTGCTTGTCTGCTGGGAGACCAGCAGATGTTGTTGCGGCACCTTTGTTTGATTTATGTTACGATTGATTTGGTTAGGGTAGGTTAAGTACGGCTAGGATGGCTTTGACATTTGCGCCATACACTGTTGTTCGGTGTACTCCTGCGCTCTACTGTGCCCTAGTATATTCTGCTTGACTTTGGGGAGGCCAGCAGTTGAGCTCTCGGCACTTCGCGCTGAGTTGGGTTGCGTTTGGTTATGTCACGTTTGGTTATGTTAGTACAGGGTAGCTTTGCCTTTTATGCCGTACACTGCAATTCGGTGGATTTCTGCGCTATACTATGCTCTGGTAAGTTCTGCTTGGCGATGGGGATACCAGCATTAGTGTTCCTGGCTCTATAGGATTCGTTTCGATACGCTTGGGAATGTTACGATTGGTTATGTTAGGATAGGTTAATTCTGACTTTTGTGGTGTACGCGGCTATTCGGCGGATTTCTGCACTCCAGGTTTCACTGCTATACCCTGCTCGACTCTGGGGAGATGAGCAATAGTGTTTGTGGCTCGCTGGGCTCTGTTATGCTACGTTATGTAATGTTACGCTTGGTTATGTTAGACAGGGTAGCCTAGACCTTTGTGCTACACACTGCTACTCGGAGGGTTTCTGCGCTCTACGTTTCTCTACTATACTCCCCTCAACTATTGGGATGCAAGCAATGATGGCCGTTTCACGTAAGGCTGTTTTAGGTTAGGATTGGATATGTTGGCTTAAGTAATGTTTGATTCTCTTAGCTATGACTGTCGTGCTATATACAGTTATTCGGTGGATTCCTGCCTTCCACTGCGCTCTACTCTAATCAGCTAGACCTTGGGGAGGCCAACAATAGTGGCCCCAGCACCTCAGGTTGAGATACATTACGTTTGGCTAGGGCTGATTTGGCTAGGTTCGGACGGGACAGCTTTGACTTTCGTGATATTCACTGCCACTCAATGCACCTCTGTGTTCTACTCTCCTATAATATGACATGCTTGGCGCTGGAGAGGCCAGCAATACAGGTTGCTGCCCGCCAGGTTGAGTTTGGGTGCGTTTGATTAGGTTAGGTTTGGCTGGCTTAGGTTATGAATCCTTTGACATGTGCGCTCAGCACTTACGTCCTTCTGTCCTCTGTGTTCAACTGTGATCTGTCATATCCTGCTTTTCTCTGTCTTCGCGGCAAGTAAGGTTTAGCTACTCTACGTTCGGATAGGTTAGGTTAGGTATAGTTAGGGCAGAATATCTTCGACTTTTGTGCTATACACAGCAGTTTAGAGACCATCGGCGCTCTACTGTACTGCAGTATGCTCTGCTCGATCCTGGGGATTCCAGCAATAGTGGTCATGGCTAGAGAGGTTTTGTTAGGCTACGTTTGGTTAGGTTACGATTGGTTAGGTTAGGCAGGATAGCTTTCACTTTCATGCTATACACAGTTAATCGGTGGATTCCTGCCCTCTACTGTGTTATACTCTAATCTGCTTGGCTCCGTGGAGGCCAGCAATAGTGGTCGCGTCACGATACGTTGAGTATGCGATGTCAGATTAGGATACGTTAGTTTGGGTTTGGTATGGGTATCTCTGACTTTTCTGCTGTACACTGCGATTCTATGGATTTCTGCGTTCCACTCTCCTCTAATATCCTATGCTGGTCTCACGGGTGGTCAGAAATAGTGGTGCCGGCAAGTTAGGTAGAGTTTGATTACATTGGCAGTGTTACGTTTGGTTAGGTTGGTATAGGGTGTCTTTGACTTTTGTGCTATACACTGCTATTCGGTGAACTTCTTCGCCCGTCGTAGCATTAGTATACTCTACTCCACACTGGAGAGGCCAGGAACGGCTGCCGTGGCACGATAGTTTGAGTTAGGTAACGTTATGTTGTTAGATTAGGCTATGTTCGGTTAGGGTGACCTTGACTTTCGTGCTATATACTGCTATTCGGTCGATATCTGCACTCTGCGTTGCTCTGCTATATCCTGCTTAGCTCTCGTAAGGCCAGCAATGGCTTTCGTGGCACGCCTGTTTGGGTTAAGTTACGTCCGCTTATGATACGACTGGTTAGGTTAGAACAGAATAGCTATGACTTTTGTGCTATGCACCGCTATTCGGAGGATCTGCACGCTCTACATTGCTCTAATATGCCCAGCTTATCTCTGGGGGCCAGCAAGATTATTCTCGGCACGTAATGTTTAGCTATACGCAATTACGCTTGGCTTGACCAGGTTAGGACAGCTTAGGTCAGGATATCTTTGACTTCTTTGCCACAAACTGCCACGCGGATTGCTACTGCTCTCTAATGTGCTCAAGTGTGTTCTTCCTGGCTCGGGGGGGGGGGGGGGGGGGGGCTGTAATGGTGGTCACGGCACGCTAGGTCGAATTATGTTACGCTTGGCTTGGCTGGGTTGGTATATGTTTGGTTAGGATTGCTTGGTCCTTTCTGCTGTACACAGCAATTCGGTCCGTACCTTTGCACTGCATGGCTGTACTAGCGCCTTCTTGAGTTTGCGGAGGCCAACGTTAGCGGTCGCGGCACGTACGGTTGAGATATGTTACGTTAGGTTAGGTTAGGTTAGCCTATGTTTGGTTAGAATGACTTTCACTCGTGTGCTGTACATTGCCGTTCGTTCGGTATCTGCGCCACGCATTGCTTTACTAGCATCTGCTTGTCTCTCGGGAGGCCAGCATCTTTTGGCGTTTCACATTAGGTTGAGTCAGGTTACGTTCGGTTAGGTTAGGGTACGCTGTGCTTGGTTAGTTGATCTTTTACCTTTGTGCTACGCACTGCTGTCCTATTGATATCTGCGCTCTTCTGTGCGACATCGCACTCCGCTTGTCTGTGTGGACTCGGGGAATAGTGCTCTCGGCACGTTAGGCTGAGATATGCTAAGTTTGGTTACGTTAGGTTTTGTCACGTTTGGTTAGGATATCTTTGACTTTTGTGCCTTGCACATCAGTGCAGCGGACTCATTCGCCCCCCTCTGCTCTAGTATATTCTGCCGTGCTCTGCGGAGGTCAGCAACTGTGACCTAGGCTCGTTTGGTTTAGTTAGGTTACATTTGCTTATGTTACGGTTGGTTAGCTTAGGACAGGCTGCATTCGACTTTTTTTGCTGCATTCTGATTTTCGGTGGATTTCTGCACTCTACGGTGCTCTAGTACATTCAGCATGGCTAAGGGTATGCCAGCAATATTTGTCTCGGCACCCTAGTCCGAGTTACGTTACGTTTGGAAGTGCTACGTTTGGTTTCCTCAGGATTGGATACCAATGACTTTTCTGCTACATACTGCTTCTCGGTGGATTTCATCGTTCTACTGTGCTCTAATATGCTCTGCATTCCTATGAAGACGCCAGGCATAGTGGCTGCTGCAGGTTAGGTTAAACTATGTTGCGTTCGGTCAGGATATATTTGATTAGGTTTGGTTGGGGTATCTTTGTCTTTCGTTCCATACACTGCTCTTCGGTGGATTTCTGCGCCCAGAATTGCTCTACTATACCCTGCTCGATACTCGGGGGGCCAGCAATAGTTGCCGTGGCACGTGATGGTATGTAAGGTTACGTTAGGTTAGAATAGGTGTGGTTAGTGTCGCTACGAATATCGTGCTATACACTGTTATTCAGTGGATACCTGCCCTCTACTGTGCCCTACTCTTGTCTGCTTGACCCCGTGGAGGCCAGAAATAACGGTCGCGGCACGTTATGTTCAGCTTTCTATGTCGGGCTGGGATATGTTGGTGTGGGATAGGTTAGCTTATCTTCGACTTTTCTGCTGTAAACTTCGACTCTATGGTTTCCAGCGCTCTACTCTGCACCAATATGTTCCGCTTGGCTCTGGGGAGGCCAGCAATAGCGCTTGCGGCATGCTGGGTTGGGCTTTCTGCGTTTGGCTAAGTTACGTTTGGTTTTGTTAAGATAGGGTAAACTTGACTTTTGTGCTATACACAGCTGTTCCGCGGATTTCTGCTCTCATCGCTGCTCTACAATTCTCTTCTCGACCCTGGGGAGGACAGCAGTGACTGCTCTGGCACGATAGCTTGAGTTGGGGAACGTTTGGTTAGGATAGGTTTGGTTATGTTCGGTAGGGGAGGCTTTGACTTTTGTGCTGTACACAGCTATTCGGTGACTTTCTTCGATCTACTGAACTCCAGAATATTCTGCATGGCTATGCGGGGTCCAGCTGCTCTGGCCTCGGCATCTTAGTCTGAGTCACGTTGCGTACGTTTATGTTACGTTTGGTTAGGTCAGGAGATCGCGGCTTTGACTTTTGAGTTGTAAACTGCGATTCTATGGATTTCAGCACCCTACTCTCCTCTACACGTTCTGCTTGGTTCTGGGGAGGCCAGCAATAGTGGTCGCGGCTTGTTACGTTGAGTTTGACTACGATGGGTTAGGTTATGTTAGTTTGGGTTTGGCATGGATATCCTAGCCTTTTCTGCTGTTCACTGCGATTTAATGATTTTCTGAGCCCTGCTCTCCTCTAACATGCCCTGCTTGGCGGTGGGGAGGACAGCAATTGCGGGCTAGGCACGTCAGGTTTGGTGTGGATACGTTTGACTAGGTTAGGTTTGGTCAGATTAGGTTAGGGTACCTGCTACATTTTGCTATATACTACAATTCTGGCGATTTCAGCGTTCCATATTGCTCTGATATACTCTGCTTAGCCCACGCGCGGCCAGCAATAGCTTTCGTTGCACGCCAGGTTGGGTTACGTTACGTCCTCTTATGTTGAGTTTGGAGAGGTTCGGATAGGATAGCATTGAATTGTGTGCTATAAGCAGCTATTCGTTGGAATTCTCCGCTCCACTGTGCTCGTATACGTTCTGCTATACTCTGAGGTGGCCAGCAATTGAGGTCTCGACTCGTCACGTTAAGTTACCCTACGCTTGGTTTGGATAGGTTAGGTAAGTTTGGGTTAGGATATCTAAGACTTTTGTGCTATACACTGTTATTTGGTGGCTTCCTGCGCTCTACCGTGCTCCAGTATATTCCTCTAGTCCCTGTGGAGGCCAGAAAGTGTGGTCTCGGCACGTTAGCTTAAGTTAGGTTTCGTTTGGTTGTACTATATTTGGATAGTGTAGGATAGGATAGCCTCGCCTTTTGTGCTGTTACCTGATATTCGGTGGATCTCTACGACATACGTTGCTTTACTATAGTCTGCTCGACTCTGGGGAGTCCAGCAATAGTGGTCTCGGCCCGTCACGTTGAAATATGTTACGTTGTGTTACGTTTTGTTCGATTGGGTTACGTTTGGATGGATCTGACCTTCGCGGTGTACGCTGCTATTCTGTGGATTTCTACGCTCTACTGTGCTCTAGTATATTCTGCTTCGCTGTGCGGAGGCCAGCTATCGTGCTGTCGGCAGATAAGGCTAAGGTACGTTGCGTATGGCTATGTTACGCGTGGTTAGGTTAGGGGATGATGTCTCTGACTTTCGTGCTGTGCACTACTATTTGGTGGATTTCTACGCTCTACTGTGCTTTAGTATGTTTTTTATATCTCTGGGGAAATCAGTAATAGCGCTCTCGGCGAGATAGGTAGAGATAGGGTACGTTTGAATAGGTTATGTTAGCTCAGGTTTGGTTGGACAGCTTTGACTTCTCAGATATATACTGCGACTCCATGGACCTCTGTGCTCTCCCCTCCACTATTGTGCACTTCTTGTCCCCGGGGAGACCAGCAATTGTGCTTGCGGTACGTTAGGTTCAGTCAGGTTGCGTTCGGTTATGTGACGATTGGATATGTAAGGAGCGTATATCTCTGACTTTAGTGCTATAGTCAGCTGTTAGGTGGATTTCTGCGCCATACGGTTCTCTAATGCTTTCAGCTTGGCTCTGGGTTGCCAACAATTTTGGTCTCAGAACATTGCGTTCAGTCAGGATACGTACGGTTATGTTGGGTCAGGCTAAGTTTGGTCAGGATAGCTTTGGCTTTTTTGTTGCACACTGCTACTCGATGGATTTCAGCGGTCCGCTGTGCTCTAGCATGTCCTGCTTGGCTCTGTGGAGGAAAGCAATAGCGGCATCGGAACGTTGGGTTGAGTTAGGCTATGTTCGGTTATGTTTCGTTTGTTTTGGGTTAGGTTTTGGTAGCTTTGACTTTTCCTGTATACACTGCAATTCAAAGGATTTCTGCGTCCTACTCTCCACTAATGTGCTCAGCTTGGCTCTGGAAGCCAGCAATAGTGGTCTCTGCAGTTTATGTTCAGTCAGCATACGTTCGGTTAGGTTGTGTCGGGCTAGGCTTGGTCAGGATTGATTAATCTTTTGTTCTATACACTGCTGTATGGTAGACTTCTGCGCTTTACTGTGCTCTATGGTGTCCGGCTTGGCTCTGGGGATGGCGCAACAGCAGTCGCAGAACGATAGGCTCAGATACGATATGTTTGGTTATGTCCTGTAGGTGTGGGTTTGGTTTGTGTGGCTTTGACTTTTCTGATATACACTGCAGTTCTATGGATATCCGCGTCCCACTCTCCACTAGTGTGCCTGGCTTGACAATGTGGTGGTCTGCAGTGGTGGTAGAGGCACGTAAGGCTGCGTTCTGTTACGTTCCGTTATGTTACGGTTGGTAAGGTTAGGAGTGGATAGCTGTGACTATAGTGCTATTGACAGCTTTTAGGTGGATTTCACCGCCCTACTAGGATGTAATGTTTCCAGCTCGTCTCTGGGACATCCATCAATGGTGGTTTCGACAACTTACGTTGAATCAGGTTACGTACGGTTTTGTTGGGATAAACATAGTTTGCTTAGGGTAGCTTTAACTTTCGCACTGTACACTGACATATGGTTGACTCCTGCGCTCCACACTGCACTAGTATATCCTGCTTGGCCCTGCGAAGGACAGCAGTAGCTGTGTGGGCACGTTTGGTTGAGCTAGGCTATGTTTGGTTATGTGCCGTTTATTGGGGTGTGTCTTGTTGGGTCCGACTTTTCTGATAAACACTGCGTTTCTTTGGATTTCTGCGTTCTACTTTCCTCTAGTGTGTTCTGCTTTGCGTTGGGGTGGCCAGCAGTAGTCGTTGCGGCACGTTAGGTTGAGTTACGTTACGATTGGTTATGGCACGATTGGTTAGGTTAGGAGAGGTAGCTGTGTACCTTAGTGCTATAGTCTGCTATTGGGTAGACTTCTGAGCCCTTCAGAGCTTTAATATCTTCAGCATTGCTCAGGTTACGCAAGCAACAGCGGTCTCGGGACGTTATATAGTGTCAGGTTACGTTGGGTTTTGTCACGATTGGCTAAGCTAGGAGGTGATAGCTTTGACCTTAGTGCCGTAGTCTGCTATTAGGTGGATTTCTGCGTCCTAGCGTGCTATAATGCTTTCAGCTTGGGTCTGGGATAGCCAGCAATAGGCGTCTCGGAACGTAATGTTTTGTCAGGATACGTTCGGTTAGGTTATGCTGTGCTAAGTTTGGATAATATTGCTTCAGCTTTTGAGCTGTAATTTGCTATTCAGTGAATTTCTGCGCTCTACTGTGCTCTAGTATGTCCTGCTTGGCTATGGGGAGGGCAGCAATTGCTGTCACGGCACGTTACGGTGAGATAAGCTATGTTTGGTTATGTTCCGTTCCACGGGTTGTGTTTTATTGGCTCTGAGTTTTGTGATGAACACTGCGATTCTATGGATTTCTGCGTTCTACTGTCGTCTAATGTGTTCTGCTTGGCTCTGGCAAGGCCAGCAATTGTGGTTGCGGCACTTTATGTTGAGATAGCTTACTTTTGGTTATATTACGGTTGGTCCAGTTAGAGGGGTATAGCTTTGACTTTAGTGTTATAGCCTACCATTACGTGGCTTTCGGCGCCCTACGGCGCTCTAATATTTTCAGCTTGGCTCTTTCAAGGCCGGCAATAGTGGTCTCGGCTCGTTACGATGGGGCGGGCTGCGTTCGATTAGCATGTGTCTGGCTAATTTTGGACAGGGTAGCTTTAACTTATGTGCTCTACCCTGCTATTCGGTGGATTTCGGCGCTCTTCTGTGCTCTAGTATGTCATGCTTAACTCTGCGAAAGGGAGCAATATCGTTCTCGGCACGCTTGGTTGTGTTAGGCGATGTTTGTTTATGTTCCGTTTGTTTGGGCTGTGCTTTGGTGTCTCTGACTTTTCTGATAAGCACTGCGATTCTATGGATTCCTGCGTTCCACTTTCATCCAGTGTTTTCTGCTTGGCTCTGGGGAGGCCAGCAATTGTTGTCGCGGCACGTTTGTTTTAGTTAGTTTACGTTCTGTTATATTATGTTTGGTTCGGTTAGGAGAGGATAGCTTTGACTTCAGTGCTATGGCCTTCCATTAGGTGGACTTCTGTGCCCTGAAGAAATCTAATATTTTCAGCTTGGCTCTGGCAAGGCCGGCAATAGTGGTCTCGGCGCGTTAGGATGAGTCATGCTATGTTTGGTTAGGTTGGGTTTACTTAGTTTGTTCACGATAGCTTCTACTATTGCACTGTACACTTATATTTGTTGGATTTCTGCGTTCTACTGTGCTCTAGTATGTCCTTTTTGGCTCTCGCGAGGGTTATTTTCAGCTTGGCTCTGGCAAGGCCGGCAATAGTGGTCTCGGCGCGTTAGGATGAGTCATGCCATGTTTGGTTAGGTTGGGTTTACTTAGTTTGTTCACGATAGCTTCTACTATTGCGCTGTACACTTATATTTGTTGGATTTCTGCGTTCTACTGTGCTCTAGTATGTCCTTTTTGGCTCTCGCGAGGGCAGCTGTATTGGTGGCGGCACGTTAGGTTGTGTTTGGTTACGTCTGGAAGAGTTACGATTGGTTAGGTTATGATTGGTTGCTCTGACTTTTGCGCTATGCACTGCTATTTGGTGGATTTCTGCGCTCTAGTATACTCTGCTCGACACTTGGGAGGCCAGCAGTGGTGTTATCGGCGCGGTCGGTTTGGTTAGGCTACATTCGGTTAGGATAGGTTAGGCTATGTTAGGTTAGGTTCTCATCGACTTTTCTGCTCTACACTTCAGTGCGGCGAATTTCTGCTCTCTACTGTGCTCTAGCATATTCTGCTTCGCATTAGGTTATGATTGGTTGCTCTGACTTTTGCGCTATGCACTGCTATTTGGTGGATTTCTGCGCTCTAGTATACTCTGCTCGACACTTGGGAGGCCAGCAGTGGTGTTATCGGCGCGGTCGGTTTGGTTAGGCTACATTCGGTTAGGATAGGTTAGGCTATGTTAGGTTAGGTTCTCATCGACTTTTCTGCTCTACACTTCAGTGCGGCGAATTTCTGCTCTCTACTGTGCTCTAGCATATTCTGCTTCGCAGTGGAGAGGTCAGCAGTTGCGATCTCGCCTCGTTAGTTCCAATTAGGATACTGTTGATTGTGGTATGTTTGGTTACGTTAGGTCAGATTACCTTTGACTTTTGTGCAGCACATTGCCATTCGGTGGATTTCTGCGCTCTTCTGTGACGTAATGTACCCTGCTTCGCTGTGGGAGTTCTAGAAATGGGGGCCGCGGCGCGCTGCTCCGTGTTATGTTACGTTCGGTTAGCTTATGTTTGTTTGTGTGAGGTTGGGATATCTTTGGCTTTCGTGCTATACACTGCCATTCCATGGACCTCAGCCATCTGCTCCCCTCTCATATGCCCAGCGAGGCGAAGGGGATGCCAGCAATAGTGGGCTAGGTACATTAGGTTGTGATTTGTTACGATTGGTTAAGTTGAGTTAGGTCCGGTTGGGTTAGTACATCTTCTACTCTTCTGCTTTAAACACCAATGAGGAAGATTTCTGCGCTCTTCCTTGCTCCGGCATATTCTGCATGTCTCCGAGGGGGTCAGTAGTGTTGTTGTAGGCACGTTAGATTTAGTTAGGTTGGTTTGGATATGTTACGTTTGGTTAGGATAGGATGGCGTATCTTTGGCTTTTGTGTTATACACTGCCATTCGGCGGATTCCTGCGCTCTTCATTGCTCTACTATACTCTGCTTGGATCTCGTGGGGCCAGTAACAGTGTTCTCGGTACGTCAGGATGGGTTGTGTTATGTTCGGTTATGTTATGTTAATCTAAGTTAGGGTTGGTTTGTTTCGGCATACGTGGTATACACTGCTCTTCAGTTGATATCCGCGTTCCACCGAGCTCTGGCATACTCTGCTTTGCTTTGGAGAGGCAAGCAGTAATGGTCTCGGCACATAAGTTTGGGTTCAGCTACTTTCGGATATGTTACGTTTGGTTATGTTAGGATAGGGTAGCTTCGAACGCTTTGTTATGAAATGCGATTCTACGGATTTCTGCGGTTTGCCCTCCTCTATCATGTTCTGCTTGGATCCGGGCGGCGGTGGGGGGGGGGGCAGCAATTGCGGTGGCGGCACGTTTGGTTGAGTTCGGCTACGTTATGTAGTGTTTCGATTGGTTAAGTTATGACAGGATGCCTTCGACTTTTGTGCTAAATTCTGCTTTACAGTTGATTTCTATGATCCACTGTGCTCTAGTATGTCCTGCCTGGCTCAACCGAGGCTAGCAGAAGGGGTCTCGTCTCGTTAGGTAGAGATATACAACGTTTGGTTATGTTACGCTTGGTAAGGTTAGGATAGGGTACTATAACTTTTACTATATAGACCGCTGTTCGGTGCGTTTCCGCGCTCTGCTGCGCTCTAGTATGCCCGGCATGTCTCTGGGGAGGCCAGCAACGTTATTCACGGAGAGTTAAGTTTGGCAACGTTACGCTTGGCTTGGCTATGTCAGGGCAGGTTAGGTGAAGATATTTCTGACTCTTGTGCTACCCACTGCAATGCGGTGGATTACTGCGCTCAACTGTGCTCTAGTGTATTCTGCTCGTCTCTGGAGTGGGAAGCAGGAGTGGTCTTGGCACGTTAGTTTGAGATAGATTACGTATGGTCACGGTACCTGTGGTTAGGGTAGGATAGGGTAACTCTGACCTTTGTGCCACACATTGCCATTCGGAGGATTTCTGGACTCTATATTGCTCTAATATGCTCTGGTTGGCTCCAGGTTAGCAAAAGTAGTCCCCGCACCTCCTGTTGAGTTGAGCTACGTTCGGTTAGGTTAGGTTAGGACAGTTTGGGCTAGGATGTCTCACACTTTTGTGCTATACAATGCAATGCGGTGGATTACTGCGCTCCACTGTGCTCTAGCATATTGTGTTCGACCCTGGTGAGGCTAGTAATAGTAGTCTCGGCAAGTTAGGTTGAGTTTAGCTACGTTCGTTTATGTTACGTATGGCTTTGTTTGGATAGGGTAGCTTCGAATGTCATGCTACGCACTGCGATTCTATGGATTTCTGACTCTAACCTACCCTAATATGCTCTGTTTGGCGATGGGGAGCCCAGCAATTTTTGACTCGGCACGTTAGGCTTTGTTAGTCTACGTTCGGTTACGTTAGCTTACGGCAGGTTGGTTCAGGGTTTCTTTGACTATTGCGCCATTCGCTGCTGTATGTACGCTTTCTGCGCCTTGACGTGCTCCAGTATGTTCTGCTTGTCTCTGGGGAGGCAAGCAACTCTGGTCTCGACACGATATCTCAAGTTAGGTTACGTCTGCTTACATTGCGTTTGGCTGGGTTAGGACAGGGTAGAGTTGACTATTGTGCTATACGCTGCCATTCTGCCGATTTAAGCGTCCTACATTACTCTGCTACGCACTGCTTGGCTCTCGTGAGACCAGCGATAGTGGTCGTGGCTCCACATGCTGTGTTACTTTACGTTTCGGCATATTAAGATTGGCTATGTAAGCAGGTGGTAGCTTTTTGACTTTTGCACTATACACTGTTAATCGGTGGACTTCAGCGCTCTAGAACGCTCTAGTATATTCTGCTTGGCTCTGGGGTGGCTAGCTGCACTGGTCTCTGCACGTAAGTTTCAGTTTTTCTACCTTCGGTTTTGTTACGTATGGTTACCTTGGGAGAGGGTTACTTCGACTATTGTACCATGTATTGCGATTCCATGGATTTCAGTGATCTACTCTTCCCTAATATGTTCTGCATGGCGATGGGGAGGCTAACAATAGTGGTCCCGGCACGTTTGGTTGAGTTCAGCTGCGTTCGGTTACGTGTGGCTATGTTCGGATATGGTAGCCTCGATTATTGTGCTATGCACTGCGATGCTATGGATTTCTGCGCACTACTCCCTTCTAATATGTTCCGCTTGGCTCTGGTGAGGGCAGCAATAATGGTCACGCGACGTTAGGCTGAGTTAAGTTACGTTTCGTGACTTTACTTTCGGCATGGTGGGCATAGGATAGCATTAACTTTCGCACTGTACACCGCTATACCGATGATTTCTGCGGTATACCGTGATCTAATATGTTCTTCATTGCTCTGCGTAGGCCAGCAATTGCGGTCTTGGCACGTTAGGTTGAGTTATGTTAGGTTTGGCAAGGTTAGGTTGTGTTAGGTTAGGCTGGTATAGCGTTGACTTCTTTGCTACACGCGGCTAACCTTGGCCTTGGGCGCGTTACTGCGCGCTATCACACTCCGATTGTGTCTGTGGACGCCAGGAATAGTGCTCCAGTCACGTTGGGCTGGGTTATGTTGAGTATCCGGGCGGCGGTAAGGGTTAGTCTTGGTTAGATTAGCTTTGACCTTTGTGCCTTGCACATCAGTGAGACGTATTTATGCGCTGCGCCGTGCTCCAGTATGATCGGCCGTGCTCTGGGGGTCAGTAATAATGGTCTCGGCACTTTAGGTTGGTTTAGGATACGTTTTGTTACGTTATGCTTGGTTAGGTTAGGAGATGGTAGCTTTGACTTTTCTGCTTCACACTGCTATTTGGTCGATTTCAGCGCTCTACTGTGATCTAATATTACCGGCTTTGCTCTGGGAATGCCAGAAATGGTGGAGGCGGCGTGCTAGGTTTTGTTACGTTACGTTTTGTTAGGTTACGCTTTTTTTTGGATTAGATTAGGATGTCTTCCACTTTCGTGCTAGACACTGCCGTGCTATGGACCTTTGCACTGTACTCTCCACTAATATGCCCTGCTTGGCTGTGGGGAGGGCAGCAGCTGCGGGCTAGGCGCGTTAGGTTGAGATTGTCTACGTTCGATTGGACTTGGTTAGGCCATATTAGGTTAGGGTAACACCTACTTTTATGCTATACACCGCCAATTGGGCGATTTTAGCTTACCACATTGCTCCGCTATACTCTGCTTAGCTCTTATGAGGCCAGTAATGGCTTTTGTGGCACGTCATGTTGGGCTACGTTACGCCTGCTTATGTTACGTTTGGTTAGATAAGGATAGGGTTGCTTTAACTTTTGTGCTATAAACTGCTATTCGGTGGAGTTCTGCGCTCCACCGTGCTCTAATATGATCTGCTTGGCGCCGGGGAGGCCAGCAACGGTGCACTCCGCACGTTAGGTTGAGTTATGTTACGCTTGGTTAGGTTACTTTCGGTTACGTTGGGATAGGATAACTTTGTCTCTTACGCTATACACAGCTCTTCGGTGGATTCGTGCGCTCTACTCGTATCTAGCATGTCCTGTTAGGCTCTGGGGAGACCACCAATAGAGGTCTCGGCTCGCTACGTTTAGATATTCTAAGTTTGGTTATGTTACGTTCGCTCTGGGTCGGTTTGGGTAGTTTCGACTTTTCTGCTGTACACTCCAATTCTATGGATTTCCGCGCCCTACTCATCTCTATTATGTTCCATCTGGCTCTGTGGGGCCAGCATTAGTGTTCGCTGCACGTTAGGTTGAGTTACTCTGCGTTTGGTTATGTTAGGCTAGGTTTGAATAGGTCAGGATATCTATGACTTTTGAGCTACACAGTGCTATTTGTCGGCTTTCTGCGCTCAACTGTGATCTACTATACTCCGCTCGTCTCTGGGGATTCCAGCAATAGTGGTCATGGCAAGATGGGCTTTGTTAGGCTACGTTTGGGAACGCCACGATTGATTGGATTGGATATTGAAGCTTTGACTTTTGTGCCATACACCGCTATTCGCTGGACATCTACCCTCTACACAGCTCTAATGTGCATTGCTCGGCCCCGGGGGGCGAGAAATAGTGATCTCGGCACGTTAGCTTGTGCCAGACTGCATTTGGATATGTTAAGTTAGCCATGGTTACGTCCGGGCAACTTCGACTTTTCTGCTGTGTGCTGCGATTCTATGGATATCTGCGCTCCGCACTGTTCTATTACGCTCTGCTTGGCTCTGTGGAGGCCAGCAATACTGGTCACGGCACGTGAACTTGGGATTAGTTACGTTTGTTTAGGTTAGGTTCGTTTGTGTTAGGTCGGGATAGCTTTGACATCTGTGCTCAGCACTGATATCCCATGGTCATCTGTGCTCTAATGTGCTAAATAATATTCTGCTTGTCTCCGTGGAAGCCAGCAATATTGGTCGCGGCACGTTATGTTTAGTTACTCAACGTTTGGTTAGGATAGGTTCGGCCTGGTTAGGTTAGGATATCATTGAGTTTTGTGCTATACACAGATATTCGATGGATTCCCGCCCTCCACTTCGCTCTTCTTCAGCCCGCTGGACACTGGGTTGGCCGGAAATAGCGGCTGCGGCACGTTTCGTTGAGTTTGTCTACGTCAGGTTATGTTATGTTAGTTTGCGTTCGGTTTGGACACCATTGACTTTTCTACTTTACACTGCGATTCTGTTGATTTCTGCGCCCCGCTCTAATCAAATATGTTCTGCTTGGCTCTAGGGAGGCCAGAAATCGCGACCGCGGCGTGTTAGGTTTTGTTCGGTTACGTTGGGTTAGCTTACGTTAGCATGGGTAAGGTTTAGATAGCTTTGATTCTTCTGACATACACTGCCATTCTCTGGGTTTCTGCGCCCTTCTCTCCTCTAATATGTTCTGCATTGTCAGGGAGGCGAGCAATAGTGAACGCGCCACGTTAGGCTGTGTTTGATGACGCTTGGTTAGTTTAGATTTGGTTAGGTTTGAACGGGATATCTTTGACTTTTGTGCTATAAACTTCAATTCGGGGAATTCCTGCGCTCTAGATAGCTCTACTATACTCTGCTCGGCACTCGGGAGGCCAACAGTAGTGGTCGTGGCACGATATGTTGAGCTGCAATGCGTTTGGTTAGGTTGGGTCATGTAGTGTTAGGTTAGGATATCTTCGACATTCGTGCTACACACTGGTATCCTTTGGACTTCTGTGCTATACTGTGCGCCATCACAATCTGCTTGTCTCTGTGGATGCCAGGAATTGTGTTCTCGGCACGTTAGGCTGAGTTATGTTACGTTTGGTTAGGTTAGGTTTAGTTAGGTTTGGTTAGGATAGCTGTGACTTTTGAGCTGTACTCCGCTATTCAGTGGATTTCTGCGCCGTACTGTGACCTAATATTCCCTGCTTTGACCTGGGAGTACCGGAAATAGTGGTGGCGGCTCGTTACGTTGAGTTATGTTTCGTTTTGTTATGTTAGGCTTGTTTGTGATAGGTTGGGATGCCTTTGACTCTCATACCATACACTGCCGTTCTGTGCAACTTTGCGTTCTATTCTCCTATAATGTGCCCTGCTTGGCGATGGGTGTGACAGCAATAGTGGGCTGGGCACGTTAGATTGGGGCTGGTTACGTTTGGCTTGGTTCTGTTGTGCCAGGTTTGGTAGGGTATCCTAAACTTTTCTGCTCTACACTGCAATGCGGCTGACTTCAGTGGTCTACTGTGCTCTAGTATATTCTGCTTGGCTTTGAAGATATCAGCAATAGTGGTGAAGGCACGTCAGGTTGTGTTAGGTTTCGTTTGGTTACGTCACGTTTGGTTATGTTAGGATATGGTAGCTTTGATTTTTGTGTTGCACACTGCAATTCGGTGGATTCCAACTCTCTACAGCGATCTAATATACACTGCTTCGCTCTGGGAATCCCAGAAATGGTGGATGCTGCGCGTTAGGTTGTATTATGATACGTTTGGCTATGTTCGGTTCGTGCGGCTTAGATTATGGTATTTTTGACTTTCGTGCTATACGTTGCCATTCCATGGACCTGTGTGCTCTACTGTGCTCTACCATTTTCTGCTTGTCTCTGGGGAAGCCAGCAAATAGTAGTCGCGGCACGTTAGGTGTAGTCACTCTACGTTTGGCTAGGCTAGGTTAGGCCTTGTTAGATTAGGACATCTTTGACTTTTGTGCTATACATTGCTATTTGGTGCCTTTCCGCGCTCTACTGTCCTCTACTATAATCTGCTGGACCCTGGGGAGGCCAGCAATTATGGTCGCGGTACTATAAATTTTGATGGGTTACTTTCGATTACGGTACGTTTGGTCAGGTTAGGATAGGATAGCTTTGACTTTTGTGCTATACACTGCTGTACAAATGATTTCTGCGCTCTACTGTGCTCTCATATGCTCTGCATGAGAGTGAGGGGGCCAGGAATTGTGGTCGCGGCACATTAGTTCCGGTTAAGTTACGTTCCGTTTGGTTAGGGCAGGGTAGGTGTGGTTAGGATGGCTTCGACATTTGTGTTATGCGCTGCTATTCGGTGGATTACTGCGCTGACCTGCGCGCTAGTATATTCTGCTTCGCTGTAGGAATGCCAGTAGTAGTGCTCTCTGCACGTTAGGCTGAGGTATGTTGCGTCTGGTTATGTTACGTTTGACTACGTTCGGATAGGGTAGGTTTCACTTTTTGTGCTATGCACCGCTATTCGGTGGATCTCTGCGCTCTACTGTGCTCTATTTTATTATGCTGGGCTCTGGTGTGGCCAGCGATAGTGTCCTCTGCACGAAAGGTTGAGATAGGAAACGTTAGGTTTTGATGCGCTTGGTTAGGCTATGATAAGGTAGCTTTGACCTTCCTGCTTTACACTGCGGCTCAATGTATTTCCGCGGACTACTATCCTCTAATATGCTCCGCTTGGCTCTAGGGAGGCCAGATATAGTGGTCACTGCACGTTAGGTTGAGTTAGGTTACGCTTGGTTACGTTACGTTTAGGTAGGTTAGGAGATGTTAGCTTTGACTTCTGTGATGCACACTACTATTCGGTTGATTTCGGCGCTCTGCGCTGCTCTGCTACATTCTTCTCGACACTGGGGATGCCAGAAATATTGGTCTCTGCACGCTAAGTATAGTTAGGTTACCTTCGGCTGTGTTACGCTTGGCTTGTTTAGGATATGTTAGCATTGCCTTTTGTGCTATACACTGCTATTCGGTGGACATCTGCACACAACAGTGCTTTAATATTTTCGGCTTGGCTCTGGGGAAGACAACAATAGTGGACTCCGCATGTTAGGGTGCGTTATCTTACGCTTGGTCAGTTAGGTTAAGCATTATTTGTTTTGGATAGCTTCAACTTTCCTGCTTTACAGTATTTTTCGGCGGATTTCTGAGCCCTACTGCGCTTTAACATATTCCATGGATTGGCCATGCGGTGGCCTGCAAACGTGTTGGCGGCACGTCATGTCGAGATAGGCTATGTTTCGTTAGTTTATGTGAGTTTGGGTTAGGTTTGTATATCTCTGACCTTTCTGCTGTACACTGCGCTTCTATAGATTTCTGCGCCCTACTCTCCTCTAATATGTTCTGCTCCGCTCCGTGGAGGACGGCAATAGTGATCACGGCACGTTACATTCAGTTAGGTTACGTTTGGATATGTTACGATCTGCTATATTAGAAGAGGATAGCTCTGACTTTCCCGCTACACACTGCTATTCGCTGCAATTCTGCGTCAGTTTGTTCTTGGATCCGTGCAGTCAATCAACAGTGGCCTCGGCACGCTACGTTGGTTCATACCACGTTTGGCTAGCTTAGGTTAGGTCAGTATACGTTAGGATATCTTCGACGTATGAGCTATACACTGCAATGCGGTGGATTTCTGCGCCCTACTTTGCGGTCTCGCCACGTTAGGGTGCATTATGTTACGTTCGGCTATGCCACGCTTGGTTAGGTTAGGATATGGTAGCTTTGACTTTTGTAGTATATACTGCCATTCTATGGGTTTCTGCGCTCTCTTCTCCTTTTACACGCTCTACCTTGCTCCGGGGAGGGTAGCAATTGTGGTCTCGGCACGCCAGGATGCGATACGTCACGCTAGGCTACGTCACGTTTGGCTGGGTTAGGATAGGGAAGCAATGACTTTAGTGCTATACACAGATGTTCGTCGGGTTTCTGCGATCTACTGTGTTCTACTACATTCTGCTTGGCCCTGGGGCGGCCAGTAACAGTGCTCGCGGCAGTTTACGTTGAATTATGTTATGTTTTAGTAGGTTATATTGGTTTGTGTTTGGTCCGCCCAGCTTTGGTCTTTCTCCTATACACTCCGATCCTATGGATTTCTGTTCTCTACTCTCCAGAAATATTCTCTGCTCGGTTCTGCGGTTGCAAGCAATAGCGGTCGCGGCACGTTAAATTGTGTTAGGTTACGTTTTGCTTATACAGGTTAGGTTGAGTTTTGTATTCATAACTTTGTCCTTTGTGGTATACACTGCAATTCCGTCGATATCTGCGCTCTGCATTGCTCTACTAGCAACTGCAAGCCACCGCGGAGGTCAGGAATATTGGACGTGGAACGTTTTGTTGTGTTATTGTTACGTTCGGTTTGAATGGAGTTTGTTATGTATGGTTAGGATGGCTTTGACATTTTTGCTGTTCAATGCTATTCGGCGGATTTCTCCTCACTACTGTGATATAGTCTACTCTGCGTTGCTCTGACGAGGCCAGTAATAGAGCTCTCGGCCCGTAAGGTTTAGATAGGTTTCGTTTGGTTACGTCATGTTAGGTAGGGTAGGTGTGTGTGGCTTCGTATTTTCTGCTATACACTGCGATTCTGTGGATTTTCTGCCCTCTTCTCTCCTCTGTTATGCCCTGCTTCGCGCTGTGCATGATAGCAATACTGGTCCCTGCACGTTAGACCGAGTTAGATTACGTTTGGTTAGGTTAGGTTATGTTTGGTTATTCTAGGATAGCTTTGACTTATGTGCACAACACTGACGCGCTATGGACTTCTGTTCTCTCCTGCTTTCTATTTTATTCTGCTTGTCACTGGGGAAGCCAGAAATAGTGGTCGCGGCATTTCGGGCTTAATTTTTCTTCGTTTCGTTAGGTTAGGTTCGGTCTGGTCAGGATAGGGTATCTTTGACTTTTGTGCCGAACATTGCTGTTTGGTGGCCTCCTGCGCTCTACTGTGCTCCACTGTGCCCAGCTGGACTCTGGGGAGGCCAGAAATTGCGGTCGTGGCACGACAAGTTTTGCTGGGCTACTTACAGTTAGGTTATGTAGGTACCGGTTAGGTTCGGATTTCTTTGACCTTCGTCGTGCTTTTCGGTGGACAACTACTACAGAATACAGCAGAGACAAGCAGAAGATATTAGAGCGCAGCAGGGCGCAGAAACTCGCCGAACAGCATTGAATGGCACAAAAGTCAAAACTGTTCTGTCCTAACATAGCCAAACTTGTCATATGCATACGTAGCATAAGCAAACCCAACGCACAGCGCAGCAACGTGTAGCGCAGAAATCCGCCGAATAGCATTGTACAGCACAAATGTCAAAGTAATCCTAACCAAACGCATCCTACACTGTCGAAGCCAAACGTAACCTAACGCAACGGAACGTGACGGGACCACCATTTCTAGCCTCTCCAGCGAGCGGCAGAGTGCAGTAGAGCAATTCAGAGCGTAGGAATACGCCGAGTAGCAGTCAATAGCACAAGAGTCAACTCTACCCTGTCCTCACCAATCCAAACGTAATATAAGCAAACGTAACCAAACTTAATCTAACGTGCCGAGACCACTGTTGCTGGCATCCTCAGAGGCACGCAGAATATTCTCGAGCACAGTAGAGCGCGGAAAGCCTCAAAGTAGCAGTGTGCAGCATAACAGTCAAAGACAACCTAAGCTAACCATACATAACGTAGCCTAACCGAACTTAGACTAACTGAACCTGACGACACGTGTTGACTATTGCTGGCCTCCCCGGAGCGAAGCAGCACATACTAGAGCATAGTGGGGCGCAGGAATCCACCGGAGAGCAGTGTCTAGCACAAAATTGAAGCTATACACTCCTAACATGGCCAATTGTAATATAACCGAACGTAACGTTGCTCAGCCCAACGTACGTGCCGTGGACAATATTGCTCGCCTCCCCAGAGCCAAGCAGTATGAGCTAGAGCACAGTAGAGTGCAGTAGTCCACCGCATTGCAGTGTACAGCACGAAAGTCAAAGATACACAAGCCTCACATGACCTAACCTAACCTGACCAAACATAGACTAGTACAACATAACATGCCGTGACCAATATTGCTGGCCGCCACAGAGCCAAAGAAAGCATATTTCAAAATAATAGGAAGCAGAAGCCCTTTATGTGACCCATCCTAACCTAGCCAAGCGTAACATAAGCAAATGTAACATAGCTCAACCTAACATGCCGACACTTCTACTGCTGCTCTCCCCAGGCTCAAGCCGAACATATTAGAGGAGAGTAGATCTCAGAAATCCATATAATCTCAGTTTATAGCACAGAGGTCAATGCTACCCCACCATAGCCTGAGCAAACGTAGCATAACCGTACGTAACATAGCTCAGCGTAACGTGCCGAGACCTCTATTGCTGCCCTCCGGAGAGCCAGGGACATACAGAGTATAGTAGAGCGCTCTAGATAATAGAAACTCATGGAGCAACGGTGTATAGCACGATCGTCAAATCTATGCTTATCAAATTTAACATAACCTAACCTAACCAAACGCAAGATAACACCAACTAATGTGCCACGTCCTGTACTGCTGGCTTCCCCAAAGTCGCGCAGAGTAGAGTAGAGCAATGTAGAGCGCAGGAATTGACCTAACAGCAAAATACAGCGCAAGAGTCAAAGATGCCCGAACCAAACCTACACAACCTAGCCTAACCAAACATAACTTAGCTCACTCTGACGTGCCGAGACAACATTACTGGCGTCCCCAGAGCCCAGCAGAATATACTGGAGCACTGTAGAGCGCAGACATCCACCGCATTGCAGTGCATAGCACAAAAATTCAAAGCTACGCTATCATAACCTTGAAAAACATTGCTCATCCCAACAGGCCGCGACCACTATTTCTGGCAACCCCAGAGTAGAGGAGGTTACAGTACAGCTATGTGGAGGGCAGATGTCCAACGAACAGCAGTGTATAGCACAAAAGCCAAACCTATATCTTCCAAACCTAACCAAACCTACCGCAAACAAGCGTCACACAACTCAACATAACGTCCCGAGACATCTATTGCTGCCCGCCCCAGATCCTCGCTGAACATGTCAGAGGAGGGTAGAGCGCAGAAATGGATAGAATCGCATTGTATACAACAAAAGCTTAAGATGCCTTGTGCTAACCTAAACAAACGCAATGTAACAAAACGCACCTTAACTCAAACTAATTTGCCGAGACCACTGTTGCTGGCCTCCCCAGAGCTAAGAAAAATATACTAGATAACAGTAGAACGCAGAACTACACCGCATTACAGTGTACAGCACAAGCGTCAAGGATACCCTAACCTAACATGCCTAACACAACCTAACTAAACGTTGTCTAACAAAACATGACGTGCCGAGAGCAAGATTGCTGGCCTCTACAGAGACAAGCAGAGTATATTAGAGCACAATAGAAAGCTGAAGCTCAACGAAAAGCAGTGTATAGCACAAAAGTCAAGGAAGCCCTAACCAAACCTACATATCCAAACCTGACCGAGCGTGACCTGACTCAACCTTACGTGCCGAGACGACTTTACTGTCCTCCCAGAGCCAAGCTGGACATATTAGTGCACAGTAGAGTGCAGAAGGGTATCGAGAAGCCGTTTATAGCACAAAAGGCGGAGTTACCCCATCCTAACCTGGAAAAACGTAACATAACCAAATATTACGTAGCCCAACCTAACATGCCGTGACCACTATTTCTGGCAACAACAGTGTCGAGAATAGTATCGTAGAGCAATGTAGAGCGCAGATGTACACCGAGTAGCAGCGTATAGCACAAAGGTCAAGGCTACCCTATCCTATCCTGATCGGACGTAACGATGCAAGACGTAAACGTAACCTAACCTAACGTGCCGAGACCACCATAGTTGCTCTCCCCACAGCAGCGCGGAACATGTTAGAGCACAGTAGAGCCGCACAAGTTCGTCGAATAGCAGAGTGTAGAACAAAAGTCTAAGCTTCCCTATCCTAACCTAGCCAAACGTACCATAACCGAAAGTAGCATAACTCAACCTGAAGCGCTGAGACCACTATTGCTGGCATTCCCGAGCCAAGCAGAATATACTAGGCCATAGTGGCGCGTAGATATCCGCCGTATTCCTGTGTATAGCACAAAAGCCAGAGGTACCCTAACATAACCTGACATAACGTAACGTAACCAAACGGAACACAGATAAACCTAACCTGCCAAGCACACTGTTGGTGTCCTCAGTAGAGCCAAGCAGAAAGTATTAGAGCTCATCAGGACGCACAAATCCACCGGTAAGCAGTGTATGGCACAAACATCAAGGCTGTCCTGCCCTAACCTACCCGAACGTAACGCAAACAAACATTACAAAACTCAATATAACTTGCCGAGAACAACATTTCTGGCCTCCCCAGAGCCAAGCAGAGCGTATTAGAGTAATGTAGAGCGCAGGAACCCACCGAATAGCAGTGTATAGAACCAAAGCCAAAGCTATCATGTCCAGACGTAGCCAAACATAACATAACCCAACGTAACCTATTTCAACCTGACGTGGCGAGGCCACTGTTGCTCGCATCTCCAGAGCCAAGCAGAGCATACTAGAGAAAGGTAGAACGCAGAAATCGGGAGCATAGCTGTGTATAGCACAGCAGTCAAAGGTACACGTAGCTTACCTGAGCTAGCCTGCATTAACAGAACACACTCTAACTCAACGCAACGTGCCGAGAAACCTATTGCAGGCTTCTACAGCGCAAAGCAGAATATGCTACAGCACAGTAGGGCGTAGGGTTCCGCCGAATTGCAGTGTACAGCACAAACGTCAAAGAAATACTGTCCTAACCTGACCAATTGTAACATAACCAAACGTAACCTAATTCAACCGAGCGTGTTTCGACCAATATTTCTGGCTACCCCGGAGAGAGGCAATTCTTATTACAGCAATGTAGAGCGCAGAAATCCACAGAATAGTAGTTTGTAGCACATATCTCAATACTATCCAATCCTGACATAAAGAAACGTAGCATAATTCAATCTAACGCGACGAGAACACAATTGCTGCCCTCCCCAGTGACACGCAGGAAATATTATAGCCCTGTGGACAGCAAAAATCATCAAAACAAGGGTGTATAGCACAAAAGTCGTAGCTATGCTATCCTGACATGGCCAAACGTAACGTAGCCACGTGTATCGTAGCTCAACCCAACGCGCTGAGACCACTGCTGCTGCCCTCCGCTGAGCCAAGCAAACTACAGGACATCATAGTAGAGAGCAGAAATCCAACTTATAAAAGTGTTTATAGCTAAAGTCAGAGCTATACTTACAGAACATAACCTAACCTGACCTAACTGAACCGTAATCTAACTCAACCTAACGTGTCGAGACAACTATTGCTGGCCTTCACAGAGCCAAGCTGTAAATATTAGGGCTCAGTAGAGCGCAGAAATGCATCGAATAGCCTTGTATTGCTCAAACAGACAAAGCTACACAAACCTAAGGTAACACAACCGATCATAGCCTAACAAATTTAACGTACCGCAACCACTACTGCTGGCATCGCCAGGGCCATGCAGAGTATAGTAATTCACATTAGAGCGCCAAAGTCCAAAACGTAACGTAACTCAACCTAACGTGCCGAGGCCACTACTGCTGGATTGCACAAGGCCAAGCAGAATATAGTAGTGCACAATGGAGTGCAGAAATCCGCCGAACATCAGTGTATAGCAAAAAATTCAAAACTCTCCTATCCTAATCTAGCCAAACGTAGCATAGACAAACGTAATATAGCGCAAACTATCGTCCCGAGACCAAAATTGCTACTCTCCTCAGAGCCAAGCAGAGCATACTAGAGTACAGTAAGGTGCAGAAAACCACCGAATTGCGATGTATACAATAAAATTCAAAGCTATCGCTCCTTTACCTAGCCAACCGCAACACATACTGACGTAGCCCATCTCAACCTAACGCGCCTAGGCTACTATTGCTGATCTCCCCAGAACCAAGCAGAATATAGCAGAGCACAGTAGGGCGCAGAAGTCCGACGCATTGAAGTTTAAAGCAAAGAAGTCAAAGAAATATATACCACAACATAACCAGATATATCCAAACCGAGCGAAACGTAACCTATCCCCATATAACGTGCCTAGCCAAATACTGCTGAACTCCCCATAGCCAAGCAGCAAATATTAGGGAAAGTATAGCGCAGAGGTCCATATAATGAAGCGTACAGCACAAAAGTCAAAGACATCCTAATCTAACACGAAGAAACCTAACCTAACCAAACTTACCATATCACATCCTAACGCACAGCGGCCACGATTTCCGGATTCCCCAGAGCAAAGCGGTGAATATCAGGTCACAGCAGAGCGCTGGAATATAACGAATAGCAGTGTACAGTACAAATGTCGGAACTACCACAGCCTAACGTAACTAAACGTAGCACGACCAAGCGTAACATATCTCAAACTAACGCGCCGTGAACACTACTTCTGGACTCCCCAGAGTATTGCAGTCTAGAGCACAAAAACCAAAGATACACTAACCTAACCCAAACACACCAAACCTAACCGAACGTAACGTAACGCTACCAAACGCACAGCGGCCGCCATTTCTGGCCTCCACGGAGCGAAGCAAGGAATATTAGGTAACGGTATGGCGCAGAAACCGAACGGACAGCAGTGTATAGCACAAAATTCAAAGCAATCCTGTCATAGCCTAACCAAGCATAACATAAACAAACGTATTATATCTCAACCCAACATGTCTAGACCACTATTGTTGACCAGGCAAGGGCCAAGCAGATCATATTAGAGCAATGTGGACAGCCAAGGTCCACCGAATAGCGGTCTATAACACACAAGTCAAAGCTGTCCTACCCTCACATAACCAAACGTAACGTAGGCAAACGTAACCTAATTCATCCTAACGTGCCGAGATCGGCATTGCTGCCCTCCCCATAGCCAAGAAGAGCATATTAGAGGAGAGTAGAGCTACCCCATCGTAACGTAACCAAACGTAACGTAGACGAGTGCAGCTTAACTCAACTTAACGTGCCGAGTTCACTATTGCTGGCTTCCCCATAGCCAAGCAAGGAGTATTGGAGCATATTATAGCTCATACATTCACAGAATAACATTGTGTAGCACAAAATTCAAAGTTATCCTATCCTAACACAACCAAACGTAACATAGCGAAACGTAGCGTAACAAAATATGACGTGCCGACACTACTGTTGCTGGCCTCCCCAGAGGCAGGCAGATCATGAGATAGCAAGGTAGAGAGCAGAAATCCGCCGAACATCAGTGTATAGCAAAAAATTCAAAACTCTCCTATCCTAATCTAGCCAAACGTAGCATAGACAAACGTAATATAGCGCAAACTATCGTCCCGAGACCAAAATTGCTACTCTCCTCAGAGCCAAGCAGAGCATACTAGAGTACAGTAAGGTGCCGAAAACCACCGAATTGCGATGTATACAATTAAATTCAAAGCTATCGCTCCTTTACCTAGCCAACCGCAACACATACTGACGTAGCCCATCTCAACCTAACGCGCCTAGGCTACTATTGCTGATCTCCCCAGAACCAAGCAGAATATAGCAGAGCACAGTAGGGCGCAGAAGTCCGACGCATTGAAGTTTAAAGCAAAGGAGTCAAAGAAATATATACCACAACATAACCAGATATATCCAAACCGAGCGAAACGTAACCTATCCCCATATAACGTGCCAAGCCAAATACTGCTGAACTCCCCATAGCCAAGCAGCAAATATTAGGGAAAGTATAGCGCAGAGGTCCATATAATGAAGCGTACAGCACAAAAGTCAAAGACATCCTAATCTAACACGAAGAAACCTAACCTAACCAAACTTACCATATCACATCCTAACGCACAGCGGCCACGATTTCCGGATTCCCCAGAGCAAAGCGGTGAATATCAGGTCACAGCAGAGCGCTGGAATATAACGAATAGCAGTGTACAGTACAAATGTCGGAACTACCACAGCCTAACGTAACTAAACGTAGCACGACCAAGCGTAACATATCTCAAACTAACGCGCCGTGAACACTACTTCTGGACTCCCCAGAGCCGAACAGGGTATAGTAGAGCAATGTAGAGCGCAGAAATACATCGAATATCAGTGTATAGCGCAAATGTCAATGGTATAACCTCCTAACCAAGCCACACGTAGAGTAGCAAAACGTAACATAACAAAACCTAATGTCCTGCGACCACGATTGCTGGCCTCCACAGGGGCAAGCAGAACATATTAGTGGATAGTGAAACGCAGAAATCCGTAGGAACGACGTGTATGCCAGAAATGTCAAAGCAACGCATGCCTAACCCAAACCGACAGGACCTAGCAAAACGTA